>NC_048294.1:4326707-4555645 GCF_009762535.1 Notolabrus celidotus
TCCTCACCTCTACATCCTCTCTTTCCTCTTTTCATCCCCCTCTCTGTAATCTGTGTGGAAACAACAGATTGTTTTTTGAGCTTAAGGGAACGTTAATACTCCAAGAAGAAGGAAGCAGAACACACAGTTAGAGTGTGTGTGTGTGTGTGTGTGTGTGTGTGTGTGTGTGTGTGTGTGTGTGTGTGTGTGTGTTCTCCACCAGTGCTGTTTATAGTTATATTTGATGAATTACTGGATAATGAAAGGTCATTTTATTGTTGTGTATTTGAGTTTCTCAACCATCCGTGTTCTGTTTGGGAACCGTGTGTTTGTGTGTGTGTGTGTGTGTGTGTGTGTGTGTGTGTGTGTGTGTGTGTGTGTGTGTTTGTGTCTCCAGTGTTAAAACATTCCAGAAACAGTTTCAGTCTCTAGTTTGTTTTCATAATGTAAAACTCATTAGAAACAAATGAACAGTGCGTCCAGCTCCCGCCAGAGGCTCTTTTAGTGTATATATGTGTACATTATGAATCGTGTGTGTGTGTGTGTTTGTGAGTGTGTGTGTGTTCTCTGTGGTCTGGGAACATATGGGGAAAGCTGTGTTTTCACAGGGTGTAGTCGGCTATCTTGGTAAAGGTGGAAACAGGAAGTACAAAAGGCTCTGGTGTGTTTTGGTTTGTGTGACGGTAAGAAAAAGAGACTCTTGCTGGTGTGTGTGTGTGTGTGATTCTTAACGGCCTATAGTTGTGACAAAAACTGCAAGGCCATACTAGAGTGTTCACATCGTGTAGGGCTGGGCGATACATTGAACAAGTCTCAAGATGACCCTTAAGTCTTTATCCTTCATAAGTCGAATTAATCACAGAAACATTTTCATGTCAAGACAAACAGATCAGAGGATTTAAACTTGTAAAAAACACTGAAGAAGTATTTTTGGTAAAAAACAAAAGGTGGTAAAATGAGTCTACTTTTTGCCTGGTGCACTTCTTAACTCAGGGTTCCTACATCTGCATTGTTCACATCCTAAAAAAAAAATTCTAGGTTATAACCAAGTGGCAAACTCCGGTCTAAAAATATGAGTCCAATGCGGAAGTGCTAAAAACTGCAGTTCATCGAGTGTCCACTTGAGGCGGGCTCCGGAAGTACCAGAAACCACATACACACCAATTCAAAAAAGCCGATCTTTACAGCAGAAATAAACATGTTTACAGCCTGGTACAAAAACGAGTGTAGTCTGGATAGCTCGTTTCTCAATCGGCACACACTGTACGGGGTAATTTCAAAGATATTGAGATTACGAGTCTTCCAATGAGAGGCACAGCTGACTTGATTGACAGGCGGGAACACTGTAGCTGTTGGCGAGGAGGCTCAAAGCCCGCCTCTTTACGTCACAATCGCTCGACAGAAGTTAGGTTGAGTTAAACATTTCCAATATGGCTGCCGCCAACGATTGGCCTCAAAACAGCACTTCAGAAACAGATGGGTGACGTCACGAATACTACGTCCATTATTTATACAGTCTATGGTTATAACTAGGTCCAACACTTTTTTGGTGGAGCTTTTGGGGGTTGCTACCTGAGCTGCTGCTAACTTTGGCTTAACTTTTTATATCTTAGTACAGTAAACCTGTCTGACACATTAAACCTGCTAGCTGTATTACTTTATTTTAGTTTGTAAGGAGATTTATTTTAGTTAAAAAAGACAGGAAAGTGACTAAAGTGGCTTTTTCCCAACAAAAATGTGTTTAACAAATTCAATTTGTGACTCGAATATGCTGATATCAGAGATAATGTGACACTGAACTCCAGAAAAAGTGTCATGCCTATATAAAGGACAGTCAAATACTGTTATCTGAATATTATATTTAATATAAGGTATTTTATTATAATTTTATTGTATTTTATATTTAAATTTTTTGCCATTTAAGAGTTGGAAGAGATAAACAGCATCTTGATTTTCCTGTATGTCTTCGTATATACAGTGAAAATTGACAATAAAAACCTTTGAATCTTGAATCTTTGAATCTGAAGGGTTGGTTTAAGGACCGTCCACATTCGAATGAAAATCTTACTTCCACAAGAAAGACATAAACTTTCCTGACATTAGACGGTATTAAAACCCAACGTTGCGTTCCAGCTGCTGAGCTCAGATGTGGTTTCCTGCTTCAAGCTTTCCAGTGTTTTAGGAGGAATCACAGCGGGATCAAATTTAAAAATATTAACCTTTAGAGTAAGTTTAAAGTGTTCGCGTTCAGCCCAGGAGAACTCGACAGTGAGCGGGAGTTAATTTACGAACCATCTAGATTTATGTTTGAGTTGGCTCCCAGCGTAAAGCGCCCCGCTGTGCGTCTGTAAAACCCTTAAAGCGTAACATCAGGCCTGTGTTTCCACGACATGCAGGCCTTTGATTTCTACAGGAGAGAAAGAATGAATGAATGATGGAGGGAGAGGAAGAGGAAGACAAGTCTGCCCTCTATTTCACAGTCTGTAATCAGGAATTTGTTCCTTTATACGCCCCGGAGAGTTTTCAAACAGCTGTTATGTTCAGTGGGGAGCTGATACAGGAGAGAGGGAGACACCTCAATCTGATTAACACTCTATGTTCTACTATTAACAAAGACCGAACATCAAGACCGGATCAGATCCAGTCCCATTTTACAGACAGGACTCAGTCTGATCTCATCTTAATCCACCATGAGCAGAGCACTTTGCAGCATTTAGCAAGTTACAGTGGCAAGGACAAACTTCCTTTAACAGGCAGAAACCTCCAGCAGGACCAGACTCATGTTAGACACACATCTGCTGAGACCGTGTTGGAGAGAGGGATAGAGGGAGATGAAGAGAGAGAGAGATGATAGTGGGGAGACGGATAGTAGTAGTTGTAGCAGCTGGAGTCTGGAACGTCCACAGCAGCAGAGATCCAGAGGAACCTACGAGACAAGGGAGCTCAGGGACTCCAGAAAGGTGTAAGAGAAAAGTGAGGGAGACCAGAAGAAAGAAAAAGAGGAGAATAAATGGTGAAAGAATGACAGAAGGAAAGGACGGGGTGAGAAAAGGAGACATAAAGGATGAAGGAACATGGAAAGAACAAAGAGATAAAGAAAGAAAGAAAGAAAGAAAGAAAGAAAGAAAGAAAGCAGAAAGTAATGAAAGGCACAAGGAATAAAAGAGAGAAAGAAAGAACGAAAGAAGAAAGAAGGATGGAATGAAAGGAAAGAAAGAACGAAAGAAGAAAGGAATAAAAGGAAAAATTAATAAAATAGAGAAAGAAAGAAGGAAGGAATAAAAGAGAGAAATGAATGAAAGGAAAAAGGAATGTAAGAAAGAAAGTAAGAAGGAATAAAAAGAAAAAAGAGAAAGAAGTAAAGAAAGAAAGAAAGAAAGAAAGAAAGAAAGAAAGAAAGAATGACAGACCCAAAAAAGGAATCTACGGCAGAGATCCAGAGGAACCTACGAGACAAGGGAGCTCAGGGACTCCAGAAAGGTCTATGGTTAGTAACTTTAAAGGGACAGGAAGAGTTACAGTAAGAGACAGGCAGAGAGAGGAGAGAGAGGGAAAGACAGGATCCCAGTGTGTCAGTCTAAGCCTATAGCAGCATTACTAAGACCTGGTCTAAGCCTGATCCAGCTCTAACTATAAGCTTCATCAAAAAGGAAAGTTTGAAGCCTACTCTTAAAAGTAGAGAGGGTGTCTGCCTCCCTGACCCTGACTGGTAGATGATTCCAAAGGAGAGGTGACGGCTCTACCTCCCATACTACTTTTCGAGAGGTTGAAACATCTCACAATCTGAAAAATACAAACATATCCATCACACATTTTACATTTTCAGCAGATTCGACCCGCTTTGTTCCCTCTTTCTTTCGTCCAATCAGAAAGTCGGTCAGCAGTTCATCTATGTTGTTCCTCTCTCTCTCTCTTTTTCTCTCTCTCTCATCCTCCTTTCTTTCTTTCCTCGACTGTTGTTGTGATTTACGGCCGACCTCAAACCTCACACCGCACCGACCAGCACGCCCGTCAGTGTTTCGGCTCTCTGTGAAACATCCCAGCGATGCTTCGACAACACAGGCTTCACCACTGTGTGAGCGGCAGTCACTCACACACACACAGAAACAGTCTTTTATGGAGGAATGTGACGAGTTTCTGTGGGGTGTTTGGTCCAGGCTGTTTTGGAGACGTTTTTTAAGACTGCGTTGCGATGGAGACGGAGACACTTTGACAGAAATGTCTCCAGAAATAGTTTTAAAGGAGTTTTTCTGGCAGCATCAAAGAATCCTCGAGTGACTTTTTTTCTCTTAATCTGAATGTTCTTTTGTTTGCTCTCCAGCTTCTCCTCTTTTATGCCGACGAGGTCAGGGGTCGTGTATCATGAGTGGGTTGTTACAGCGAATGGAAACCCTGACAGGGTGAGCAGGAGACACGTGATCCTGCTATTAACACGGATTACTTATGTTTGTGTTTGCAGATCGAGGATGGAGGGAAGGCGGCGCTGTGCAAGAAGCTGAAAGTGGGAGACGAGCTCATTAACATAAATGGCTCCGCCCTCTACGGCAGCAGGCAGGAGGCGCTCATCCTCATCAAGGGCTCGTACAGGATCCTGAAGCTGGCGGTCCGGAGGTAAACAACCAACTCATTTTCTCTGACACGCAAACGAGATGTGACACGAATAGTTTCACGACTTCAAAGAGAATGATTTGAGTTTCTCTTCGTAAACGGACGTGCGTTTGTCGCCTCCTGTTTTGTCCAAAGTGAGTCAAAGGTGAGGGAGGAGACACAAAGCAGTGTGTTTTTCCTGGTATGGTAGAAGTGTGCTAGCCTGACATGCAAACACACACCGAGGCCCCCGTCTAACAGGAAGTGACCTTTGACCCCAAGGGTGTAAGAAGGAAAGCTGATAAAGTCTGATGAGAGGGGAGGAGGGAGCGTCTGGGAATGTGTGTTAGTAATCGTTTGGAATACGGATAGAGAGGACACAAACAAGAAGAGGACGGACACTGTCCACAATAACATCACACACCTGTGATTCACTTGGTTTGATAACTCCTGAACAATCGTCTCCTCTGGAGTCCGATAGTGGGAATACGTTTCTGTCAGCTCCTGGTGTTATACTCAGAAGAGTGACCCTGTAAACTGGCTACCTGTCAGTGGTGGTCAAGTTTACATCAGCTGTTGAAACACAGAAGGAGACCTCGGGAATGCATCCTAGTTCAGTTTTATTAAAATGCATTTAATGATCATCTGGAGACGTTTGTAAGGGACGCATCTGGCTGAAAGTCTCCAGTTAACAGGGTCTCTTTTTAAAGTGGAACACCGGTCAATCTTCCAGCTTTAAGTCCAGAGTTTCTGGCGTTTTGAATCCACTTTGTCACGAGCACGCCTCTCCCAAGCAGCAACCTCTGGTCTCAAAATATGAAGCCAATGCGGAAGTGTTATAAACTGAAGTTCATCGAGCGTCCACTTGAGGCTGGCTGCAGAAACACAGGAAACCACATACACACCCATTCAAAAAAGACAAACTTTACAGCAGAATTAAACATGTTTACAGCCTGGTTCAAAAAACAGTTTAAGTCTGAGTAGCTCATTTCTCTATCGGCACACACTGTACTGGGTGAATTTTTATAACTATGTATTCTCAAAGTAATTGAACTTACTAGTTTTGCCCAAATAAGGGCATGCCTGACTTTATTGACAGGAAGGCACCCTGTAGCTGATAGAGAAAAGGGTAAAGGCCTGCCTCTTTACCTCACACTAGCTCGGACGAAGTTAGGTTGAGTTCAGCATTTCCAATATGGCACCTGCCAATGATTGGCTTCAGGGACAGATGGGTGACATCACGAATACTACATCCATTTATTATACAGACTATGTTTTGCATGCACGGTTCTCAGCAAAGATAGTGTGGATGCAAGATGTCTCACTCCTCAACAATTCAACTCTGGGAAACAATATAATGTGTGCACACATCAGGAAAACATGTGCAATGATGTCGCTCATGAATTATAGACTGTCAAATGCATGGGCGAAATTTTTTTTTTTTCAAGTTATATTTTTGGGGCTTTTTGCCTTTATTGCATAGGACAGCTGAAGAGAGACAGGAAGTATGGGGAGTAGAGAGCGGGGGAAGACATGCAGGAAATGGTCGACCGTTCAGGAATTGAACAGGTGACCCCTGCGACGAGGACTGTAGCCTTTGTATGTGGGGTGCTTAGACCGCTAGGCTACTAGTGCCCCTGGGCAAATAATTTTATCGTTAATTTAAGTCGAAAAAGTCGGAAAGATGGTTGCACTCATGCTTAAAATCTGTCTGTTTAACACTTGAGTCTAATCGGTCCAAACTCCAAAAAAACTGTGATTCAATCTTAACAGCAAAAGCGACGCCATGTGCAGGGACCCCAATCCTGTTGCTTCCTGTTGACACTGTGGCAAAAATGTGCGCCTTCTGATATCGCTAATTTTGAGGCAGAAACTGTCATGCTCATTTTAGGCTGAGAGTGAGGAAACAATGACAGTTAAAGGGCACTAATGTGAGACAAGACCTCTCCACTTTGCGTCACCGTCCTGCTCACCCTGTCAGGGTTCTGGTTTGCATAACCACCTGCTCAGCATACTTTTCAATGAGGCTATAAACACATCTGCAGATTTAGACTAAGTTTGATCCAAGAGTTATATTTGATACCTTCAGTACTTTTTAATCACCTTTCTAAAAATTCAAACACTCTTGGTGTTGTTGCCACCTAGTGGACACAAGTGGAACTGCAGCACATGTTTAAAAGTAAAGTTAAAGTTGATATTTTCCTCTTTTATCCTTATTTTATGTCATTTTTCTGAACTTTGACACCACTTTAATGTAGATATACTCCTAAGTCTTAATTAGACTCAGACTGCACACCAGTGTGGACCATCTTAATGGTTCCAGAACAGTCTCTCTCTGTCTCCTCGGACTGTTTCACGCAGCTGTTTGGCAGCAGCTCGCCTCGTTCTGGCTTTGAAACCAGATCAGCCGTCCCAGCAGTCAGAACGCTCTCCTGCTCCTGTTTCTGTTTGAGGAGATGGGACCTCTGTCTAATGCTGTTAGACACACACACACACACACACAGGCCAGCACTTACACACAAACATACAGTACCGCTCTGCACTCACTTTCACACAGACAGCACATAAACAGACATGTGTGTGTGGAGGAATGCTGTTCGTTATGAGCATGCCACCCAGTCGAGTCCACCGTGTGTGTCAGTGTCTGGTATGTGCTGCATGTCTGCGTCCAAGGGGCTTTCCCAACCCTGTGTGTGTGTGTGTGTGTGTGAGAGTGTGTGGGATTAGGGTGTGTGAAAGTCAGCAGAGTCAGCATGTAATGAACGGCTTCTCCTCGTCCATTAAGAGATCGTTTTGTTCGATCGATTCATTTATCGTTTGGGTGAACTTCAGAACGTGCACGTCTTAATTTTCTAACACCGCTTCCTTCACTCTGCAGAATATTAAAACAACACAAGCACAAAGAAAAAACATGGTGTTAGAGGAGAGTGGAGACAGCTGTGAAATAATCAACACGAGTTAAACAAACAAACAAAAAACAGACAGAGAAAGAAAAGAAGGAGAAGTTCAGTTGCGTTGATGAGACAACCTGTTTCTGTGGACGCGTCAGACTCCAAATCCTACAACTACTATCCATCTCACCACTATCATCTCTCTCTCTTCATCTCCTTCTATCCCTCTCTCCAACACAGCCTCAGCAGATGTGTGTCTAACATGAGTCTGGTCCTGCTGGAGGTTTCTGCCTGCCTCTTTTATTCCTTCCTTCTTTCTTTCTCTATTTTATTAATTTTTCCTTTTATTCCTTTCTTCTTTCTTTCTTTCTCTCTTTTATTCATTTCTTCTTTCTTTCTCTCTTTTATTCCTTGTGCCTTTCATTCCTTTCTGCTTTCTTTCTTTCTTTCTTTCTCTCTTTCTCTCTTTGTTCTTTCCATGTTCCTTCATCCTTTATGTCTCCTTTTCTCACACCGTCCTTTCCTTCTGTCATTCTTTCACCATTTATTCTCCTCTTTTTCTTTCTTCTGGTCTCCCTCACTTTTCTCTTACACCTTTCTGGAGTCCCTGAGCTCCCTTGTCTCGTAGGTTCCTCTGGATCTCTGCTGCTGTGGACGTGCCAGACTCCAGCTGCTACAACTACTACTATCAGTCTTACCTCTATCATCTCTCTCGCTCTCTCTTCACCTCCCTCTATCCCTCTCTCCAACTCGGTCTCAGCAGATGTGTGTCTAACATGAGTCTGGTCCTGCTGGAGGTTTCTGCCTGTTAGAGGAAGTTTGTCCTTGCCACTGTAACTTGCTAAATGCTGCAAAGTGCTCTGCTCATGGTGGATTAAGATGAGATCAGACTGAGTCCTGTCTGTAAGATGGGACTGGATCTGATCCGGTCTTGATGTTGATGCAAACTTGCTCTGTTTGGAAAGAGTTTGAGGACACCGTTTCATGTGATTTGATGCTACAGAATCGACCTTACCGCTCACTGCCTGTAGGAGGCACCAGTGTCCGCTTGCAGTAGCTATACCCTTCTTTTCCTCTAGGTGGTGCAAAGTATAAACTACTGCTGCTTAAATTTAAAAAATGAAGTATAGTGCATTAACAACAGCATGTGTCAGAGTTTTTATTGGAAGTATAAAGTATGCACTCCTCTAATCTCAAATCTATGTGCTCTTGTTTACCCCTGGCTCTATTCAATGATGCCTTCATGATTATGTCAGATGAGGCATTCATTGTTCTTTTTCATTCATTCTTAGTCAAACAGTGTCTCTAATAAGGTTTTGGAAAGATGTAATTGGGACTTAAATTACATCACCAGGTTTTTATGTGTGTCTGAAAAAGAGGTGGTAATGAGTTTTGCCTTTCCACAGTTAAATCCAAGAGCCAAGTGTGCGAGTGTGAGCATTTCATCACCGCGAAACAAGCCGTGTGTGAGAGTGAAGTCTGGCAGCAGACAGCCACAGAACCTTCCAGGAGGGTTCCTTGTTCCTACGGTAATGAGGGAAAACCCGGCTGGCACAGAGTCCAGGTCAGAGATCAGCAGAGTCCCCCGCCCAAAAACTGAAGCTGAGATCAACTGTTAGCGTCAGAAACGTGTCAATCAAAGTGAGTTTGATTCATGAGCAAGTTGGAAATGTTCACGTGCTGCTGCCAGACTTTAAATAACAGCTTTATGGAGGCGTAAAGAGAGACTCTGACACTTAAACCTCATAAAAACACACAGATTATTCACATAATCTGCACAGATTAATGTAAGTTTACGTTATTATACACCTTCTTTTATGGCCTTATTCTTGGAGGTGTTAAAAGCTTGTCTTGGGTTTTATATGATTCCATTGTAGCGTAAAGATCAGGGTTCACAATCAATCTATCAATCCAGAGCAGGTCTAGACCGTACTCTATGTTCTATTATGAACAAAGACCCAACATCAAGACAGGATAAGATCCAGTCCCATCTTACAGACAGGACTCAGTCTGATCTCATCTTTAATCCACCATGAGCAGAGCACTTTGCAGCATTTAGCAAGTTACAGTGGCAAGGACAAACTTCCTTTAACAGGCAGAAACCTCCAGCAGGACCAGACTCACGTTAGACACACATCTGCTGAGGACACAATTTGAGTCTGCTGTTTAATAGTTTGCTAAGACTAATAGTTATATGTATTGTTTGGAGACCATTAGTGGCTGCAATTATGATGTGAGCAGTAGAGGGAATAACAGGTAGCAACCTTGAGCAGGACCAGACTCATGTTAGACACACCTCTGCTGAGACCATGTTTGGGTTGGAGAGAGGGATAGAGGGAGATGAAGAGAGAGAGAGAGAGAGATGATAGTGATGAGACAGATAGTAGTAGTTGTAGCAGCTGGAGTCTGGCACGTCTACGGCAGAGATCCAGAGGAACCTACTAGACAAGGGAGCTCAGGGACTCCAGAAAGGTCTATGAAAAGAGAAAAGAGAGGGAGACGAGAAGAAAGAAAAAGAGGAGAATAAATGGTGAAGGGATGACAGAAGGAAAGGATGGGATGAGAAAAGGAGACATAAAGGATGAAGGAACATGGAAAGAACAAAGAGAGAAAGAAAGGAAGAAAGAAAGCAGAAAGGGATGAAAGGAAAAATGAGAAAGAAAGAAAGAAGAAAGGAATGAATGGAAAAATGAAAGGAAGAAAGGAATAAAAGAGAGAAAAAAAGAAGAAAGGAATAAAAGAGAGAAAGAAAAAAGGACTGAATGAAAGGAAAGAAAGAACGAAAGATGAATGGAATTAAAGGAAAATTTAATAAAAGAGAGAAAGGAATGAAAGGAAAAAGGAATTAAAGAAAGAAAGAAAGAAGAAAGGAATAAAAGAGAGAAGAGATAGTAGTAGATGTAGCAGCTGGAGTCTGGCACGTCCACAGCAGCAGAGATCCAGAGGAACCTACGAGACAAGGGAGCTCAGGGACTCCAGAAAGGTCTATGAAAAGAGAAAAGAGAGGGAGACCAGAATTAAGAAAAAGAGGAGAATAAATGGTGAATCTAAAACCCGCCATCAAAACATTCAAACAGTGTTGTTTTCACACGTGTTTAAGCTAGCTCCTCAAAAACTGAGATCTGAGACGACAGCAATTAAAGTTCTCCTCTTGGACTTGTCCTGGTCTTGCTGGGCTCCATATATCACCTCCTGGAGGGAGAAACTAAGGAGCTTGTCTCGGGATAGATGGATAATATATTTGTACGACTAAAACGTTTATGTCATTATTCACTGCTTCTTATTGCTACCCAAGATGGCCGCCTGCCAAACTCTTCTCTGCCAATATTTTCTTATGTGTTGTACGTGTGTGTGTACAAGCATGTTAGTAAGTGTTGGTAATTTGTGTGAGTGCCCTTTTCTGTTATTCTAAGCTCAATTAAAAGTCACTAAACCCAAAGTCAGAGTGGGAGCAGCTTCATTCTGTACGCTCCTCTTGGACTCTCGAGGAAATCCCACACCAGGGTTCTCCCCGCGTTACAGCAGGAGACCGAGTGAATAAAAGAGTTCTTTACTGAAGCAGCAGGCTTGGAAAATGTTCATATTGGAGTTAATTATATGATGTAAACGCAGAGGAAGGAAATGAGGAGTTGGCGGGGAGAGATGATGATTTGTTCGGCTTTAGTAAAGGGATGGAAAATGGTGCTTTTGTGCGAGTTTTTCTCCTAAAGGTTGGCTGGTGAGCTTTAAATGGAAGCATGTATGGGATTTAAAGAAGGGCGCATTGTATCCGACAGGTTTGTGTTACATTAATAGAGTTGTGTAAGACAGGAAATGAAAAACATTTGATTCTCATGTTTTCTGATGCTGGATCTCTCCTCTGTAATAGAACTCGCTGATTCTCGTCCAAGACGTTCAGCCTTAACTCTGCTTTTTATTCCGTCCATTGTTTCATCTTCTCACATCATTGTTCACTCTCTGAATAAAATATATTCAGCTGAGACTCTCCGCATTGTCCGGTACGGCTGAAAGCAGAGCGGCTCTGCAGGCTAAATTTGTCCGACCACAGGAATTTACTGGCATGCCCAACGGTTCAGTGAGAGAAAAAGACAGCAGTGTGTTTGGATCTGTTTCACTTTAAATTCAGGAGTGATGCTTTATGGACGTTTTTACAGGCAGAGTGACGGTGAAAAAAAGGGACCACAACGCCGTAAAGTCGGGTTTTATTTTCCCCCTAATTAAGACATCCTCTGTCTTAAAGAATGTAATGAACTCCGACACAAAAACAGAGCCTGAGACGTAAACAAACTTTGACTGACACTTCTTTATGTTGGCTCAGCAGAAACAGAAGTTTTAGGGCCTCATTACTCTGAAAACCTGCAGAAACACGACAAACTGAACACATGCATTCATGTTTCACTTTCCTTAAATCATCAAAATACATGCCAGAGATGACAACTTATGGAAGAACGAAGTTTTGCTCTTCTACTTTGAAAAAAAACAAAACAGAAAATTGGAAATCAAATTGACAGGGCGCTAGGGATGGGTACCTTTCACATTTGAACCGATACGGTACCGATACCCGGTACCTGGGAATCGGTACCGGTACTCAACGGTACCAATTTTTGGTACTTTTGTGTTTTTATGTAGTAATAAATATTACTTTTTTTAAAAATCTCAAATTAGTTTAATTTAACATTTTTATTCAATTTAACATGAAATGAACAGAAACAGGATTATATAGGTGATTAGATATATTAGCTGACACGTGCTCGTGGCGTCTAATTGCTCTTTCTGGAGTTTATCAATGAACAAACGTGAATGCCTGAGGACGGGAAAAGGTCAGTTCTCCGTCTCTTTATAATAACAGGACACACAACTTACTTGTTGGGCATTCACGCACACAGGAACGGTTATAAACAGGGCAGGTAGTCGGAGCGAGAGGGTCAGTCTCAACCATAGACTGTAGAAAATAAACTTAATCCTCATGAAGTTCTGCCTCGCAGTGAGTGCGCTTGCCCGTCAGCTGCAGGCTCCGTTTGGCGCGCTCCCGCAGAGACGTCCACTCGATCAGTCTCAAACTTTATTACAGGGCGAAAGTATGGAACATATCCTCCTCTTCTACTCCCTCACAGTCACAGGGATGCGTTCAGGTACCGAAACATGGTACCGTTTGATTTTACGTGAGTCGGTAGTCGGTAGTACCGACGGAATTCGGTTGGTACCTATAAAAGTACCGAATTCGGTACCCATCCCTACAGGGCGCCATTAGCCTAGTGGTATAAGCCCGCGCCCCATGTACAGAGGCTATAGCCCTCGTCTCAGAGGTCGCAGGTTCGATTCTGGCCCCCACCATTCACTGCATGTCCTCCCCGTCTCTCCACTCCCCACATTTCTTGTCTCTCTTTAGCTGTACTTTCGAGTAAAGGTGAAATGCCCAAAAATATAACTTAAAAAAAGAAAGAAAGAAAAAAAACTCCCCAAATTTTCCAACAAATTTCCAAAAAATTGCCGACTTTTTTCAAAAACTGTTGCGTGAAAATAAATCTAACCAGAGTTGATTTTTTAGCATTTTTTTATCTGGTATATAGGGTGGTTGTAAAATTTACCTGGAGGTGCAATACCGCCCCCTATAGGACTGGAGTGAAAAAAGGGGGGAGAATATTTTATTGAATTTTTATTAATGTTTTTTTTTTAAGTGGCATCATGCATCAATGTATGCTTAAATTCAAATGCAAAATATTCACTTTGAATGATAATATATGTATATATTAATAAAGAGTATTTTTTCCGAAATTTGGGACAGAAGTGTGTCTAACTTTTTGGATATTTCCATGACCAAAATTATCCCAAAAAAATGAAAATTTCAACTAAATTTTAAATTAGGACATTTCCCAAAATGGACTTAAGTTTGAAAAATTTCAGCCGTAAATTTCCAAGAATATCCCAAATCCCAATCTTTCTCGAAATTTCCAGAAAATTTCCTGAACTTTAAAATGTATGTAAAAATTGTAATTTTACTTAAACCAGAAAGTTCACGAACATCGTATTTTAATATTAATATTACTGCATATACATATCTACTTACTCGTATTAGTGCACTGTTTTTGTATTTAGAGAGTATTTCTCTTTGAATGTTTCACTGCGTTTTAAGAAACTGATGATTTTTGCCAAAATATTTCTGGACAGGAAAGAATGTCAGGGATGTTTTGTTGGCTTGACCTGGAAATGTTTCCTCTTTAGTACTTCCTGTTTTCACCGACCCTTTGTTAGATCAGACTGTACACAGTGTGTGTTGTGTTTTCGTGTGTGTGTGTGTTTCTCTCACTGGGCAGCCGTGAAAGAGGCAGGAGGACATTCTTCAACTTTGGCATCATTTCCTGTTCCCTCCAAAGTTTCCCCCTCCACTTCCCGTCCACCTTGGACCTTAACGTGTCGGTGAAAACAGTGTCTGTGTGAAAAGAAGCCGCTTTAATGGGAGCTGGACGGAGACCAAACAGATCATTTACTGATAATGATGGAAGAGGAAATGGTGTTTTAGTGCCAGGTGTGGCTACAAGCATTCAAAACTCACAAGTTATGTAAGACCTTTTTTCGAAATGCTGTTACTGTGTATAGCTCGACTATATGCCCACATAAGCATGCCAGTCCAGAAGGTAGCGATAATGTGTAACCAGTCTGTCACGTCAAACACGTTAGAAGAACATTGTGAAACATTGAGCGTCTTCGTGAGCGAGAAGCAGCTGTATTTAGTGTTCGGTGATATGACTGTGCTTATGTGGAACACCAAAGCCTGAGGTGGGGAGAGCACATCTCCCATCTCTTACATGTGCATGCATGCAAAGCCAAGGCAGGGAGAGCAGCAGCAAAGATCCCTAGGCTCTCTTTTTTTTACAGCTCCATGTGCCTACGTGGAATGCCAGAGCCTTAGGTGGGGAGAGCACACCTCTCCTCTCTTTTATGTGAATACATGAAAAGCCAAAGCAGGGAGAGTTGCAGCAAAGACCCCAAGGCTTTTTGTTTTGTCAGCTCCCTGCCCTTTCTTGTGCCTACGTGGAATGCCAGAGCCTTAGGTGGGGAGAGCACACCTCCCACCTCGTACATGTGCGTACATGCATAGTCAAGGCAGGGACAGCAGCAAAGACCCCAAGACTCTTTATTTTGGCAGCTCCCTGCCCTTTCATGTGCCTACTTGGAATGCCAGAGTCTTAGGTAGGCAGAGCAGACCTCCTCTCTCTTTCATGTGCATACATTAAAAGCCAAGGCAGGGAGAGCAACAGCAAAGATCCCTAGGTTCTTTTTTTTACAGCTCCATGTGCCTACGTGGAATGCCAGAGCCTTAGGCGGGGAGAGCACACCTCTCCTCTCTTTTATGTGAATACATGAAAAGCCAAAGCAGGGAGAGTTGCAGCAAAGACCCCAAGGCTCTTTGTTTTGTCAGCTCCCTGCCCTTTCTTGTGCCTACGTGGAATGCCAGAGCCTTAGGTGGGGAGAGCACGCCTCCCACCTCGTACATGTGCGTACATGCAGTCAAGGCAGGGAGAGCAGCAAAGACCCCCAGACTCTTTATTTTGGCAGCTCCCTGCCCTTTCATGTGCCTACTTGGAATGCCAGAGTCTTAGGTAGGCAGAGCACACCTCTCTCTTTCATGTGCATACATTAAAAGCCAAGGCAGGGAGAGCAGCAGCAAAGACACACAGGCTCTTTTTTTGGCAGCTCCCTGACCTTCCATGTGCCTAAGTGGAATGCCAGAGCCTTAGATGAGGAGAACACACGTCCCCTCCCTTTAATGTGCATACATGAAAAGCCAAGGCAGGGAGAGCAGCAGCAAAGACATCTCGGGTTATAGAACAGAGCGGGCATCAGTGACAATACATATGACACTGGTAAAATTAGACACACCAGAAAGGAGGAGCTTGGGTGAACGAGGGGGAGCAGCGGAGAAGGCAGGCAGAGCATGATGCATAGATGTATGACTGGCCTTAAGAGCAGCCGATGTATTGTGGGTCTAGCTTGACTTTGTAGCCTGCATGAACTAACGCTATGCTCAATTCAAGCTGTGTACAGAGTGTTAAATTAAAACCTATTTACTGTGTTATATATATCCGCCCTTGTGCCGCAGTGTAAAGATGCAGAACAGCTAAGTTTCCTTCTAAACATGCAATTAAACCTAACAGAACAGAGCAGACATAAACAAACCAGTAGCCCGCCATCTTGGTATAAACTATGTATATAAATAACAATTGCCAAGTGCAAGTTGAGGTGATGACATCAGCGTTACCTAAAACCTGTCTCAGCTGTCCACACAAATACACCTTGGAAGATGTTTTCCAAAACCCAACTTTTCAGTGACCTAAAACTGTTAAAAAACAATGTTGTCAAAAATATCCGCACACGTGTGGACGGGAGTCTAAAGGGCATCAAAGCAGCAAATATTAAACAGACTCAGCTGGAGTGACGTGGCAGAGCAGCAGGAGGAGGAGGAGGAGGAGAGGACAAAAGGAAATTAAAATGATAATTAGAAGACCGGCTGAAATCAGGTTTGATGTTTTTGACGGGATAAACGGGACTTCATGACCGAGCTCTTTCATCCGAGCTCACTCTTTGATCTCTGCCTCGAACATGAGTAAACATTTATTTTTCTAAAGGCTGGATGGAGAGAGGGAGGACAAGATGAAAGACTGGAGCAGGGAGAGCACGTGAAAGACAACAGAGGATTTTGACATGTCGTGACTGCGTGACCCCTCTTCTGATTCAGACTTGAACTTGTGTCTCATGGTATTGCTACTACTTCAGACCTTTTTTCTCAATAGCTGTATAAAAGCAACTTTTGGAAATCATAGGGATACATGGTCAGTTTTCTTGTCTTGTAAATATCCACCATGAGCAGCGCGGGGAACAATCTCTACACGAATCTGCACAAAGATGCTAAGTATTTGCATAATTTTAGTTAAAGTAGCGACTAAAGCGTCTGAAACAATGAGAGGCTGAGGAATTATTGTACGTGAAAGTTTTTAGTGGTGTTGGCGTTAGTTTTAATTAAAGATGATTTAAGTTCAACAACGTCTGAAGTGGAGCTCTTCCAACTTTTTGGCCACAGTTTGGGGTTTGATCCTCTTCTGTTCCAGCCTGACCAAACCGAAACGTAATAAAATACGATACAAAACAAAACAATATGAACAGAACGAAACACTACCACACGTACCAATGAAGTATGCTCGAAACGTAATGTGACTTAACGTAGCATAACGTAACGTAAAGTAATATGACCCAACTTACCGTACTGTAATGAAACGTAACGTAATGGAACGCAATACAATGTAATGTCAAGCCACATAACACGATATACAGTAATGTATCGTATCGCAACATAACGCAACGCAATGCCACGCATCGTAACACGACGTAATGAGACGTAACGCAACCTAATGTAACACAACCTAACGTAACGCATCCTAACATTACGCACCTTAACGTAATGCAACTTAACGTAATGCAACGTAACGTAATGCAACGTAACATAACCCAACTTACCATACTGTAATATAACATAACTTATTGTAACGTAACTTATGTAACGTGATGTATTGAAATGTAACTTAACGTAACAAAACGTAATGTAACGCAACGAAACGTAGCGTGAAGAAACGTAGTGTAAAGAAGCGTAACACAACGTAACGTAACTCAACGTAACGTAACTCAACGTAACGTAACTCAACGTAACGTAACACAACGTAACATAACACAACGTAACTTAACACAACGTAACTTAACACAACGTAACGTAACACAACGTAACGTAACTCAACGTAACGTAACTCAACGTAACGTAACACAACGTAACACAACGTAACGTAACACAACGTAACACAACGTAACACAACGTAACACAACGTAACGTAACACAACGTAACGTAACACAACGTAACGTAACACAATGTAACGTAACACAACGTAACGTAACTCAACGTAACGTAACACAACATAACACAACGTAACGTAACACAACGTAACACAACGTAACACAACGTAACGTAACACAACGTAACACAACGTAACGTAACACAACGTAACGTAACACAACGTAACGTAACACAACGTAACGTAACACAACGTAACGTAACACAACGTAACGTAACACAACGTAACACAACGTAACACAACGTAACGTAACACAACGTAACGCAACGTAACACAACGTAACACAACGTAACACAACGTAACGTAACACAACGTAACGTAACACAACGTAACGTAACACAACGTAACACAACGTAACGTAACACAACGTAACGTAACACAATGTAACACAACGTAACGTAACACAACACAACACAACGTAACACAATGTAACGTAACAACGTAACGGAACACAATCTTAGTTAATGCAATGTATCGCATCGCAACTCAATGTTAGGTAATACAATGCAATGTGACGTAACGTACATAACGTAAAATAACTTAATGAAACACTGCAACACAATACAGCGTAATTTGATACCCTTCCATACACCATGCAGCCTCTGAGGCAAATTTGTCTCAGGGTCAAGTGCTGCAAACGATGAGCAGAACACCTTTTGAAAGCACATTTTTCTGTCATTGAACCCTAATCACTTGAATTTATTTGATTTAACTTATAGTATTTCATACTCTTATTTGGAACTTATTTGGCAGTAAAAATTTGTTCAGGGTTCAATAAAGCTCTAACTTATCTCAGACATTTGGTCTGAAGGTGTCAGTCCTTTCCGAGCACGTCTAGATATATCATACGTTTGTTTGTATTAAGCCAAAACAAAGATGACTAAATTGTCTTCTGTTTGATTCTCCTCCTCCTCCTCCTCCTCCTCCTCCTCCTCCTCCTCCTCTTCATCATCATCATCATCTCTGATCAGTCTCTGTTTCCATCCTTGGTTTGGATCTGCAAGCAGCTCCAGCAGGGCTGCTCAATTTCACAGTTTGTTTGTTCTTGCTCACTTGAAACGTTTGTTTTCATCTCTTTCCTGGACGAGTTCATCCTCAGTCGCTCCCCGTCGCCTCTCTGTGCACGCCGACTCGATGCTTCAACTCTTCTTCTGTTTCTTTTTATCGTTAGTGGACGCTTGTTTTAGACTGCTGCGTGCATGCACACACAAAAACACTCATATGATTGTTTGGAGTTTGACCACAGCAGACAGATTGATGGGCACACACACATAAACACACACGCACACGCGCACACACACATCCCGTTGTTTAGACTTTTTGTACCACAGGGTCCCTGGAGACTGGGGCAGAACTGAGGTCTGCGGTGCCAAGAGCCATGAAACACAATAGTCTGCCCCCCATCACTCCGTCCCAAAGTGAACAATGGGCATTCCTCGCATTCCTCAAGACCTCTTCCTCACACACACACTCACACACACACACACACATACACACACTCAAGAGTACATCATCCTGGGTCTGATTAGGCCCCTGACTGTAAATGACTTTAACTGTGATGCTGTTAAGGGTGAATTATGGACACTGTGGTCAGAGGAGTATGAAACTGTGTGTTTTTGTGTTCGATGAAGTGGATAAGTCCAGGATGGAGGGGCGGTTTGCGCCAGAGGTCTAAAGAAGTGAGTTTACGAGGTTGGCAGTGTGTTTAGGTGGTTAAAAGCTGGTTCACATAAAAACTGAGACTGTGTTCCTCCTCAGATGTGGAGCTGATTCACCTGTGTTCTTGTGTTTTGCAAAGCTGATAGAGTCCTTGTCCATGATCTTAGAAGAAAAGCTCTTAAGGATGGCGTGTCTATGGGGGCATTTTAGATGCATCAACCTCCAGAGGTGAAGGGATGACTTCACTCAAACTGTATGCAGCACTGCCTGCAACATTAACATGACTCTAACACTTATAGAAAAGTTAACTTTGAAGTTGTTCCAGTTTTTAAAGTATTTTAAAGGCAGAAAGACGAGCTGAAAACACAAAAAAGGCAAAATATCACTCTATGCAGATGATTACGTGATAATATTAAGTAATGCTAGAATTCCTATTAACAAGCCCCTGGTACTTTTATTGGCACTTGCCCTTAAGATGTCTTCTTTAGGGGTTATATATGTGTATAATTATGTGTGCGTATATAAATATATATATATAGTACAAGTGTGAAAATAAAGGTAGAAGGAAACAAATGAGGAAAAGGACGTGGAAGTTTAGGTTTAGGTCTTCTTTTGCTGATGTTCTTCTATTTTAACTACTGTTATTTTTTATGTACATGTACAAAAGAAAGACATCAACCAGTCAAATGAGCAAGCCTAGAAATGGCATCAAGTCTTGAGCTCACCACCCACTTCATCTTGATTAATTATATCCTATAGAGATGCAAAGATCGCAGTTTCTTTGGATGGTTCAGATTTTCTTTCTTAAAAGAGCTATAATTGCAAAACCAAACAGAACTTTCTCCAATGAAAATGTAACTTTACGTTAAAATAAAATTATTTTTTTCGGATCGTATCGCATTGTATCGTATCGTATCGTATCCTACCGTATTGTATCGTATCTTATTGTATCGTATTGTATCCTATCGTATTGTTTTGTTTCTTAGTGCATTGAATTGTATCGTATTGTTTTGTATCATGTTGAATCGTTTCGTATGGTATCGCATTATATCATATCGTGCCGTTTCGTATGGCATAGTTATCGAATCGTATCGTGTCTTTCCATTTAGTATCGTACGGTATCGTATGGTATCGCATTGTATCGTATCAATTCATATTGTATCGTTTCGCATCTTATCGTATCTCTCCATTTTGTATTGTACGGTATCGTATGGTATCGCATTGTATCATATCGTATCGTTTGATATTGTATCATATTGTATTGTTTCGTATGGTATCCCATGGTATCATATCCTAACCTATTGTTTCATTTCGTATCGTATCGTATCTCATTGTTTCGGATGGTTTCACATCGCATGGTATCGCTTTGTATCATATCGTATCGTATCCCATTGTATCGGATTGTTTCTCATCGTACCGTATTGTATCATATCGTTGCGTGTCACTTTGTATCGTATCATATCGTATTCCATTTGCTTCAATTTGTATCGTATTGTTTCGTTTTGTCTCGTCTCGTTGTGCACTGAATCGTTTTGTGTTGTATGTTTTTGCAGAAAGGGTAAACATCTGGATATTTGTTATCCTTTCTTTCATTAAAATGTAGACGAACAAAAATAAACTTGGAGCAGACGAGAGAGGTGACAGAGTTTAAGGGATTCTCTCTCTCTCTCTCTCTCTCTCTGTTTGTTCAGTAGTAGCAGGACAGAACATGTGCATCAGCAGTAATATATGTGTGGAAGCTTCTATGTAGGTGAGTTTGTCCTCCACGCGTGTGGTCTGCTACAGTTTATCTGTCTCCTCTGGCCTGGTTTTTATTAACTGGCCCATTAAACCCCAACTCAGTGATACATGACACTGGTCTGACCCCCCCCCCCCCCCTCACACACACACACACACACACACACACACACACACAAAGAAAGAAAGAAAGACACACACATCGAGTGGTTGTCTTAGATGGACACGAATTCCTTGAGGCCAACTTGGACGCACACACACATGCTGAAAAGATGTGTTATGGAAGAGGAACCAGGGCATTCAGTATCATCACAATAAATCAGAGGCGTCCAGAGAGAGAGAGAGAGAGAGAGAGAGAGAGGGAGGGAGAGAGGGAGGGAGGGAGGGAGAGAGGGAGGGAGAGAGGGAGGGAGAGAGGGACAGAGAGAGGGACAGAGAGAGAGAGAGAGAGAGGGAGGGAGGGAGAGAGGGAGAGAGGGAGGAATCCCCTGAACTCTGTAACTTTGCTCGCCCACAGCTTATTGGTATTAAATCATCTATTGTTTACATTATAATAAAACAAAGGCTCAGGAATGTTCAGTCAAACTAATATGACTTATGTCATCATTATCATTAGTCATAGGAGTGACTTTAGGATTTATATTGGACGTTACGACATTATGTTATGTTACACGAAGCTGTGATACTATACTGTGATACTGTGACACTGTACTATAAAGCATGGCACGACATGGCATGACATGGCTCGACATGACACGATACAGTGCAATACAATACAATACCGTACCCTAGGACAAGTTATGATACAATGTAGCACAAGATAAAATACGATACGAAATGGCACATTACATAACGATACAATACAATATGATACTTTACGATACGAAACAATACGGTGTGATAGGATAGCATACGATACAATATGATTTAAAATGATATGATACAATACGATACAAAAAGATACAATACGTTACGATACAGTACAATACTGTGCGACACGATACTGTACGATGTGACACGTTATGATCATAGACTGTAAATAAAAATGCACAGCGTTGTTCCGCCTCTTCCCGTTGTACGGTTCTGAAGCCAAAAAATCCCTCTCTCCAGGGCGCCGCCATTGTGCAGTCAGAGCCTGTGAAGCCACTGTAACAAGCTCCGCCCTACAGCGTAGCGTCACAAGACGCTGTGTGACCCTCAAAGTTTCACTCTACAGCGGCTGTGAATCAAAGGAAACAGGAAGTAAAACCCCGTTTTTTAAACTCTAATAACTAACGAAAAAGAAACTTTTCAGGAAAAAGAGGCCTTGGACACAAAACAGTCAAATACTAACTACATGTGCAGAGGGACTTGAAATTGACACATCTTGTAACTCTGGGGGAATTCAAGTCACTCATAACAGACAGAGAAACAAGCTCCATTGGATCCTGTGATTGCACTGTGTAATCATGTAACCATGTGAAACTGTGACCGTATTCTATTTGTGTTGTTTTGTGTGCTTGTGTGTTGTAACCTATTTTGTGCTGCCGTCTTGGCCAGGTCACTCTTGAAAAAGAGGTTTTAAATCTCAATGAGTCTCTTACCTGGTTAAAGAAAGAAAGAAAGAAAGAAAGAAAGAAACATATCACCACAGAATACAGATGTGAGAAACATTCGTACGACGTGTATTTATTTTTTAAAGTTTGACTGCTACGTATTTTTTGACCTATACTGCAGCCAGCCACCAGGGGGCAGTCACACTGCTGAAAGCCTCACCACCAGCCACCGGAACCTCTCCCTTGGTTATGATACGATACAACACAATATAAATTAAGACCGGATACAACACAACACATTACGAAACGGTACAATATGATACGATAAGACACGATAGAATACGATACAATATGGTACGACATGATACAACACAATGCAATATGATAGCATACGATACAGTATGATTTAAATTATGATACAATAAGATACAATATGATAGGATTAGATACAATACGATACAATAAGATACAATATGATAGGATTAGATACAATACGGTATGATACAATACAATACGTTACGACACGATACTGTACGATGTGACACATTATGATACGATACAACACAACATAAGATAAGACTGTATAATACAACACGACACGTTACGAAACAGTACAATATGATATTATAAACAATACCATGTGCCATGATACAATAAGACACAACAACATATGATACAATATGACACAATACAATATATGACACGTTACAATATGATACTATAAGATACAACACAATACAATGCGATTCAACATAATCTAATCTAAGGAATTTCACTTTTCGATGATAAACAAGAACACAACCCAGCTCATTTTCCATTCTTAGGCCTGCAAACTAGAAGTTTTTAGTGTTTAGACTTTATCATGATAAGCTGTATATGTAGTACTGCGTGAAATCAGCCACATATCATCACTTACCTTCATTCCCTGCTCTGATCATTCCTCTAAAAGTCTCACATTTGATCCGTCAGCAGGCAGGAGAGCAGAGTTAGAGCAGAGTGAATAAACTGTCAAACAGGAGGAGTTACAGCTGCACTAATTATTTAAAACAGGTTATAAATCCTCACTGCAGTTAAACCAACACAGTGGACATGGTGTTCTCAAGCTGGGAGCACATTTCATCAACATTTAATTACAGTTTCCAAACACAAAACACTTCATCTATGTTCAATTTGCTTTGAATTATGCAATCATCTGAGTTATTACATTGATTTATCATTGCAATCAGATGCGGTTCTTCCATCACACATCACTAAGAGGTTTTCTTAATGAAGATGACCCTGAAAACAGAGAAGAAGAAAATAAAACACAAAGTCACATGAATATTTTATAAGAGTTCTGCTGTCACACAGGACAAACTCTGGAGTCAGTCACTCTGGAGTTTAATGGGTCATGGTCATTATGGGAAAAACTCAGGAGTGATGGGAACGTGTTCGTCTCTGAAAGTGTTCCAGTTGTTGAAATAGGAGCTTGGAGGAACTATGTACTCTTTTATTGACGCCTCACATGGTTGTTGTTGACGTTTATTTGATTCTAGCTGATACCACAGCCAGATTTTCTCAGGGTATACACTTTTAAAAAAAAAGTTTTTCCTTTTACTGACCTTCCAGAGTTTAAAGTATTTGGAAGCAAATTTGGCCGGTCAATTTCTGGCATAATCATATTGAGCTATTGTTAGCCATGGTACAATGGTTATATGCCAGTTTAACTAGACACAGCCAGCAGACAACTTTATCTCCATTTTCTGGATCCAAATATTGACAAATCACGCTAAGCCACGAGATGCTAAAAGTCGTCCATGGTTGTTTACAAGTACCAGATAATTTCTTCCGTGTTTCAACAGTTGTTGTAAACATACACCGAAACATTTGCCCGAAAGTCACGCTTCAAACTGTAACACCGCGAACCAACAGTGACGCATTCCCGCTACCGCGCTCAAAGAACATGATTGGACAGTGGGTGAAACAAAAAACACTGTGGGTACTCGACCAATCGGAAATGTTCAGCATTGGAGGCCCCGCCCCCGGAGTTCCCGAACCTTTTGAAAGTACTACACTTTAGGTGCATTTCGACCAAGAGTTCTGGGGTCTTTTAGCCCCCACAACTACTTTACCCTGAACTAAAAGGTTCCTGTGCCTCCATTGTTGTCTGCGCTTTGACTGAAGTCCCGGGTAGATTTTGCAAATCAGGCCAGTGATATATGGAGGGAAAAAAGGTAAATGCACTACACCATCAGACCAGTAGAGGGCAGTAAAACAAAGACGAATGCCATTCATCACAGATGAACAAGTGAATCACAGATGTGTGTGATGTTAATGTGGACAGCGGGCGGAATAAAATCACTGCGGTTAATCTACCAATCAGACACATTCAGCATTGCCCCCCAAAAGCCCCGGGACCTTTAAAAAGTACTTCCCCTAGCAGGGGCTTTTTAGGGGGGAGATTATCTACCCCTGAACTAAATTTAGACCCTGGGTCCACCGGTCGAAACGCACGTAATTCTGGGTTAAAGTTCCTGCAGTCGAAAAAAGCCTTTTGCAACCTTGGTTCCTTGTATGCAGAGTTCCTCGAAAGGTCCCTAGTTCCTGGGAAAGTTCCTGCTGTTGATAAGCACCTTTTAGACACAATATATGAGCAGCTTTCAGTTCTGCAATAATAAAAGTATTAATAACTTGTTTAAATAACTAGTAATTCTGGTGCTGACCAGTGAAGGTGACAACATTTAATTCTTGAGTTGACTAAGCGCACATCCCAAGGTCTCACTTCAACTCCTCTTAACTCCCTTAAGTTTCCACCGTTTCTGCCATTCATAAACATTTTTTAAGCCTCCCAGGAGTCAGTGATTTAAATTTCATGTGTCAGCTTCCAGTAGTCAGCAGAAAGGTGAACATTATAACTTTCTACATCGTTCAGAAACGTGATACATGTGAACACGTGAAGGATGGAACAGCGTTACATTTACATGCAGGTTCCTGGAACTAAGGATCTTAAGGTCTTTTTGACAGTTGGATGAAGTAAATAGCCATGCTGATTACCCACACACACACACACACACACCGAACACACATAAAGTAGGGGATGGAGTGCTAACAAACAGTGCATTGTGCTGCAGATGCTTAAAGCGGGCTTCACCCTTCCTGCCATGGACCTCTGGTATGAGCCTAGTCTCACTGTACTGATTACCTGGTATTCAAAACTGTAAGAGTGTGTGTGTGTGTGTGTGTGTGTGTGTGTGCGTGCATGTGTGTGTGTGCCCAAGTATTCAATGCATGTCTGCAAAAGCATGTGTCATTCAGAAATCCATAATGAAGGGTGATAAGGGCCAACAAACAGGGGCCTGATTGCATGCACACACACACACACACACACACACACACACACACACACACACACACACACACACACACACAGAACCATAAAGCAAACAAATAGCTCCTGATTGCAGGGGAACACAAAGGGAAAAGGGGGGAGTGGACGAGGTGAGGTTGTTTAGGCGTTCTGACATACTTAACCCCTCACCCTTTGAAGGGAAGACAGGGAATGTCAGGAATCTGCTCACATGCATGCATAAAACTCACACACACACACACACACACACACACACACACACACACACACATCTATAGTCTGCAAGAGATGCAAGTCTCCAGGAAATCCTTTGAAGCCCGCCTAGTGCTTCGTGTTATTAAGTGTCTGCTGTTGTGCGGTCGGTTAAACTTCAACACGGTTAATGTGGGACGCTCACACCTCGGGATGTTTGCTCCCAGAGGTCCAAGTCTGCTCAGAGTAAGAGAGGTGAAGGTGACACTGATACAGGCGATGTAGACTGACGGGTTTGTAGTCTGAGAGGAAAAATGTCACAGAGATTTTATCAGCTGTGGCAAATACTTAGGTGGTGTGTGTTGTTTGAATGTAGATTGACCTTCTCTTCATGTCTGGTGAAAAACACTGTGAAGGTTGAGAACATTTTGCCATAATGAGCATTTTATGCATTGATAGAATCCATCAAAGTAAAAGTTTAGCACAAGTTGCAGGACTGTAGGGTCATAATAAACCTTGTTCATTAATACACTCTAATATATACACTCCCTTACTCTCTGACCACCTGCTCTGGGAGTTATCAGTCTTTTATATGCGCCCTGTTATCAGTTGTTATCAGGAACATTAGCTTGCTCCAGACAAGGTCACCTGCACCTTCAAGTGGGCCAGAGAATCTGTTATTATCAACAGTTAGCGCTGTAAAGTTAGCTTATGTCTATCATCATGGTATCAATTAATAAACATTCCACATTGACATAAAAACATTACTGGATGTTTGTCATCACAAAAACATTCTGTAATTGCACACGGAATGTTCCTGGGCCTTTGATGTCATAGTAACAGTTGTTACAAACATTCTGTAATTCCAAACAGACTGTTACTGGACAGTTGTTTGAATTGTAACAATTATCACAGATATTCAGAAATAACACACAGAATGTTCCAGGACCTTTGATGTTAAAGTAACAGTTGTTACAAACATTCCGTAATTCTGAACGGACTGTTACTGGATCTTTGATGTCATAGTAACAGTTGTTTTCCTAACAGAATGTTACTGGACTGTTGTTTCAATTGTAACAATTATCACACAGAATGTTGCTGTACATTTGATAACATAGTAACAGTTGTTACAAATATTCTGTAATTCCAAACAGAATATTAACAGACAGTTGTTGCAATTGTAACAATTATTAAAGACATTTGGCAATGTCACACAGAATGTTACTGGACTTTTGAAGTCATAGTAACAGTTGTTATAAACATTCTGTAATCCAAACAGAATGTTACTGGACTGTTGTTTCAATTGTAACAATTATCACAGACATTCTTAAATAACACACTAAATGTTACCGGACAGTTGATATAATAGTAACAGCTGTTACAAACATTCTGTAATTCCAATCGGATTGTTACTTGGCAGTTGCTTCAATTGTAACAATTATTACAAACATTCGGAATTAACACACAGAATGTTACTGGACCTTGGTCTTCTTGGTAACAGTTTTGTTAGGGTTAAAGCTACTTTGTTAAGTTTTGATGAAAGTTTTGGCTAAAAAATAATCAGCTGTACTCTATGACACCTGATTCGGCAGGTTAGACCGAAGCTGAATATCTGTTACTTTTTTTCGCTATCAAAAACAAAAACATCCTCGGTAAGCAAGGGCTTACTTTTTAGGGCTAGGGTTCCAAACTATGTCTATACATGCCAACATTGTATACAGTCAGACAATCAACTTAGGGAGTGTGATTGGAGTATTAGCAGCACTATAGTGCAGATATCTGCACATATACATTAAAGGTACAGTACGTAATTTTTTAACGTCATTTATCGGAACAGACTTGGTAGAAATGGAATACAGTCTTCATAAGTATGTTTGAATTAGTGTATATTAACCTGAATGTAAAATAGATTTGTTTATCTATTTCGGAGGCTGCCATCTTGCACCGCCATGTTTCTACGGAAGCACAGAATGGACAAAGTAGTAGCATCAGCGTTTTTTGTTGGAAGACAGTTGTTGTGTGCTAAAGAGTTTGTATTGATAGACGCTTTTTATGGTAGAAACTTGACAAATGGAGGATCAATCAAACTTCTCATGCATAGTGGGAGCTTTTTGTCCTGGATGGCCACCGTTGCTTCACGGACAGAAGGGGTGAGTGAGGGAGGGTTTCAATCAAAGCCTGCTGAATGATACTTTTGCTGCTACAAACAGGACCCACTGCATCGCCCATCCCAAAGTCAGGTCTCTGGTAACTTCCTGTAATCACATTCGCTTTATACACGTAGAGAGGTTTGCAGGACAGGGCGAGAAACACTTCTTCTGTCTGATAACATTCCTGCACGGTAAAAATGAAGTAAATGCAATGGTCAAACATGCTTTTATCTGACATGCATGCAAATAGAAATACAGCTCAGTGATAAGAGCGGTGATAAAACTGATATATTTACGCCCCCCTCTGCTAAACCTTCACCTCCCCTCATTGTGTTTGAGCGTAATCACTCCTCTGACTCCCGATTCTCCTGCAGACCTCCCATCATCTCTGACATTCCCCGTCTCTCACCACATTTTGTTTTCCTCGTCTCCCTGCCAAAGTGAAAAAGCCCCCTTGTCTGTCCAACAGTCTCCGTCTGCTTTCTTTGCTCTTTCCATCTCTTTTTCATGCTCTGCAAACACACATGCACGTTCAACACACACACACACACACACACACACTCACACACACACTCACGAAAGGAGGAAGTACCTCTGCATTTTTCCCCCTGTTGAACAATAACACTGTGAAACTCTGGGTATTATTTTAGCAGCCGTCCACCACTTTATCTGCTCTCCACAATACTTCCTCTCCCACTGACTCACACATCCTGCCTGGGAGGGGGCGAGCGAGGCCGGGAGAGAGTTAGATGAGAAGAGAGAGAGAGAGAGAGAGAGAGAGAGAGAGAGAGAGAGAGAGAGAGAGAGAGAGAGAGAGAGGGGTGGGAGAGAGAGAAATGCAAGAGTGCAGGAGGGAGAAATAGCCATGTTTTGTCTCCCAGTGAGAGGAGCGAGGGAGGAGGAGGAGGAGGAAGAGAGGAAAAGGAGGGAGAGGGGATGTGAGGATTGGTTGGTTGGTCAGAACCTGCCAGCTTCTCCTCAGATGGACATCAGCGAGGGAGCTACCGAGTCCCAGATGTGACGGACTTTACAAAAACCTGGTTCTTCTTTAGATCTCTGCACAGCGTAAAGAAGAAGAAGAAGTTTTAGTGATTCGTGTCAGAATACCTGAAGGAGACTTTGAAGAGATAGTCTGCCTGGATCGATCTTGGACTCTGGGAATCAGGGATGCTTGGACCTGAGAGTGGATCAGTTTGACAGCTGGTGCTTTGGTCTGCAGAGGCAGGTAGGTTTGAAAGGGTTGAGTCTTCGCCTTGTTGAAGATCTGAAGGTTGGAGCCTTGCTAAGTCAACAGTCACCATGCTTTCATCTGTCCAGGGAGGGGTTGTTGGGCACATGATACATATTTCACCCTGAGACTGACTCCCTTCATCTTTTGCTTTTAAAAGTTCCTATTTTCATCCGTATCCAAGAGTCCAGATCTGTTTGTTTGTCTGCCCGTCTGGCGTTGTACTGTATCGAGTCTCTGTGTGTGTGTGTGTGACTCAGATTATGCACGTTGACCTTTGCGGTATCAGTCAGCTGTTGCAGTTTCTGACCATTAAGTGGGACATTCCAGCCGATCTTTCAGAGGAGCTCTTTCAGAGCCGCGGGGTTGGAGAATTTGTAATTTCTCGGCCTTTGACAGCCGTCGAGACTCAGCGGCTCTTCCTCTTTTTCTTGTTTGTTCCCCCAGCTCTCTTCTCTTTCTGTTACTTACATGCTTATGTCAATATCAACATCCTAAACACAGATTTCCAAAAAGAATTGTGACGTTTCTCAAACTTTTTCAAGGTCAGTCACAGCGGTCAGTTCGCTCATTATCTCACTCAGCCTCCTGGATTTCATGCGTCTATAAATTCCTCCAAAACCCTGATCCATGTGATTCCTGTTTGTGTGCAATTCCAAGCAGAGCCAGGTAGCAAACTGGGTTACCATGTCAGAAACAGGAACGAGGATTTCTCGGATTAAGTTGTTGTGAGCTCGTACAGTTTCTCCAGCGGCCCCAGATTGTTGTTTGTTTCATGTGTCCTGGAAAAAGAGAGAGCCTCAGACTTGATGTAGCCTCTGTAGCTGTCCCTGAATGCATCCCTGACAGACTTTAGGAGTCTCTTCAACACTTGACTCACAAAGGAAGATTTTTCACATCGTAGGAGATCCAAGGTTTCCAAAAGAGTTCCAAAAGAACTGCTTCCTTTTAAGGTGGACGCCTCTCTGAACTTGGCCCACGTCTCTGTGACATCTTGGCCAACAATAGACATGATCCACTGATTTTGAGCCGCTTATCCCAAACTGACACAATGCATTCTGGGTATCCAAAGCTTTAAAATGCCTGAACCAACATGGGACGCATGCAGAAAGGGAAATCTTTATTTAAGTTTATTAGAACAGAACCTTTCAAGAACTTTGGAATTTCAATACAGCCAGGTAAACAAATAATAAAAAATAATGACACTTTTCAAAACAGGGTTACAAAGTGCTTCACAAATAAGAAATAACTAAGACAATAAAAGAGAAATTTGAGGAAGATAAATTAAAGGAAATAAAAGAAAGTTGGAAGAATAAAAACACAGAAGATAAACAAATACAAGAAACAAAAATTGGAAACATAAAATATACAAAAAATCCTGGCTCTGACAAAAGGTTGTCCATCTTTTCTCATCTCAAGTCTCCAAGTCTTAACATTTCTGAAGACTTAATGAGTTTATTTTTGTATTTTTTGATGGATAAAGAAGTTATTCGAACGAGTGACCTCTTTGAACTTTTGTGAACTTTATGTTTTTCATTATTTCTGAGAATTAATGGACGAATCCTTTAACCAATCAGAAATAAATCATTTAAAGAGCTAGATTGGCTTTTGGTATTTACACCCTGTTCCCAAAAACATTCACTTTATTTTCTGTTGTTGGATGTAGAGCTCAGCGATATTGAAGTTGATATCGATACCTATCGCGATAAATATCAAATCATTATTTCATTTAAATTTAAAGGCAGATTTGTTGGTCCAGAGTGAAAGTTGAAGTCGGTTTGTTAGTTTGTATCTGGATTCTGATAAACTTCTTGAATCCATCATTTTTGATGGTGCTAACAGGAAGCAGGTCTTTTGTGTAAGATGAGATTTTTGTGAAGTTTTAGTTTGTAGATTCTTATTTTTCTCAGGTTGAGGTTATTTGCATAATTTGATTTGAATTTGCAACAAAGAAATCTCAAATTGTTTACAGTGTATGAGTTTATAGAGCATTGTTTTGAGTTGTGCACTCCACTTTAAGATTTCTGCTTAACAAGTCAGGATAACCAGAAATGTATTTAATATTGTCCTTTTAGGGCTTCCGTAGAATTCAGTCTTTAGTTGAGACAAAGAAAAAAAAAGTTCTGATATGTCCTTGAATTTAGCATCTTTCACCAAATTCACCCCATGTTTGAGTTGGTTACATTCCATGCCACCAAAATCAAGATGTCAGTTCACCTCTAAACCAAAAGAATGATATGTGTCATCATGATATGTGAGCAAAATCCTAAAGCAATCAGTTTCTTTGTGCTGTAATTCCTCAAACTTGTAAGGTACATGATTGCCGACCCGTTAGCTTGTTTGGTCTTGAAGTACAAACACTGCTGCAGTTTTCCTTATCACATTCCTGATTCCAAACTCTCCATTCACCATCATTCTTTGAGTTTATTGTCCTTATCATAATCCAGTCCACGGCTGATGTTGGCGTCACACGGTTTATTTTCATTTTCACAGTCATCAATCTCTCCGAGCTAAACTTGGAGAGAAGAGGAGGTGGTCGTGAGGAGGGGAAGAGGGGGGGTCCTGCTAATGTTTGCGGTAGCTTTCGATAATGGTATTTTGTCTGGTGGAGTTTGGATAGTTCCCACACATATTCCTACACACACACACACATACAGGCTAAAAGACCCACATACAGAAACATACACACACACACACACACACAGGCTCTGCATAAACTTTCTCAGGGGATAATTTAAGGACATTGTCAGCGGAGTCGAACAATCAGCGGGCTCAGATAGAAATCCCTCTTAAGGAGCCAGAACCAGGAAACAAGGGTGTTTATTTTGGAAATGGTTCTGCAGCTCCTGCGTTATCATAAACAATAATACTCAGAAATGGTCTTTTCCTTTCCATCACCATGCCAGGATCTGCATTCCTCTCCCAAAATTGTACCTCCGAAGTTTCCCCATAAACACCGGGAATAGTCTCGGTTTACAGTTTTATACTTTCATTGTGAGAAAATCGACCAGAGACACATTCAGGGACGAGGATCAAACTTGTTCACTATGACCTCTTTTGGGGTCAACATAAACAAATCAGAGTGAAATGCATTGAGAGGATTCTATCTTTGAGTTGAGTGTCATATCAAGTCAGTCAAGACAAGATTAAACCAAGTTTGAAGTCAATTAAACAAACAGGACATGTCTGGACAAGTCTCAAATCCATTGAGCCAAGTTTAGCTAAAGGAGTCAAAATTGAATTGAGACAAATCAAAGTAGACGTCAAAACTTGGAAATATTAAGTACATTGGGATAAATCTAATTAAGTAGAGTCTTATGTGTCAATATTCAAGTTAACTCAAGTCAAGTGACGAGTCAAAGTTGAATCAAAATCTTGTAAATATTAAGTTAATCAAAGAAAATACAACAATGTCTACCTGGTCTAGTCTCAAATCAGTTGGGATTACTTCAACTCAAGGGAAGTTTGTCTTATCTTATTAGACCTACGACCAAATGACTATTTATCTGAACTGGTCTTGATGTGTTTGTACCAAGATTTGAGTTTGACTTGTTTTGTTTGGGATCTGACAAGTCTAATATTAACTCAGACTTGTTTGGACTGACATGAGACATGAAACCCAAGGAGTATCTGACCTCAATTCTTACTTACTTGAGCACTAGCTCCCAAAAATCCCCCTTGACTCCAGCTTGTCTCTGAATAGACTTGTAACCTCTAAAGACTTGAGTGACTTGGACTTGAATGTGAAATGAGAAGACTAAAGCCTAATGTGGACTTGTCCTAGTTGACCTGAAATCAACAAAATGCTTGCCCTGAATCTTTCTCAGCTGTTTAGATATTTGCTTTGGCCGTGACTCGACTGACTTGAGACCTGTTTTGAATTGCATTTGACGCCTCAACGTATCTCAATTAATTTGAAGCTCAACAAGACTCAAACAGGAACTGATTGAGATGAGCCTCATTAAGTCTCATGTCAGTCCAGAGACTTGCCAGATCCCAAACAAAACAAGTCAAAGTCAAACCATGGTACATATGTAATCAAGACCAGTCCAGAAAAATAGTCATTAGGTTGTAGGTCAAATGAGATATGTCAACTTAATTTGAAGTGTTTTCAAGTTTCATGTCAGTCAAAACAAGCCAAGTCAGTCCAAGTGAGGACAACACGTGTCTAATTAATTGAGACAAGTCCACATTTAGTTGTTATGTTCAAAAAGGAGTCTGTTAAGGGGAAGTCCAAGTCATTTGGGCAACATCTCAATCAGTTCCTGTTCCAGTCTTGTTGAACTTCAACTTAATTGAGACACACTGAAGCGTCAAATGCAAATCTAAACAGGTCTCAAGTCAGTTGAGTCACGTCCAAAACAAATATCTAGACAGCTGAGAAAAATTCAGGGATCAGCTGGGACAAGCCCAAATTGTGCCGTAGTCTTGGGAAGTCACATCTAAATTAAGTCCAAGTCACTCAAGTCTTTACTGGTTACATGTCAATTTAGAGACAAGCTGGAGTCAAGGGGGATTTTTTGGGAGCTAGTGCTCAATCAATCTTTATTTATATAGCCCCAAATCACCACAAAAGTCACCACAAGACTCTATCCAAACAGAGCAGGTCTAGACCGTACTCTATGTTCTATTATTAACAAAGACCCAACATCAAGACAGGATAAGATCCAGTCCCATCTTACAGACAGGACTCAGTCTGATCTCATCTTAATCCACCATGAGCAGAGCACTTTGCATTCAGGAAGTTACAGTGGCAAGGACGAACTTCCTTTAACAGGCAGAAACCTCCAGCAGGACCAGACTCATGTTAGACACACATCTGCTGAGACCGTGTTGGAGAGAGGGATAGAGGGAGATAAAGAGAGAGAGAGATGATAGTGGAGAGACGGATAGTAGTAGTTGTAGCAGCTGGAGTCTGGAACGTCCACAGCAACAGGATGTCTACGACAGAGGAACCTACGAGACAAGGGAGCTCAGGGACTCCAAGTTACAGTGGCAAGGACAAACTTCCTTTAACAGGCAGAAACCTCCAGCAGGACCAGACTCATGTTAGACACACATTTGCTGAGACAGAATAATTGAGATCAGATACTTCTGGGGTTTGTTGGTGATTCAGACAAGTCCAAGTCTAGTCACAAGTAAGTTGAGACAAGTTCTAGTCAGTTCCAAGTCCTGGTTCGTTGAAACTCACTCAAGACCTCTCAAATCTTGTAAGTCAAGTTTGGTCCAAGACACTTCAGAGGAATGTAACATCAGCAGTTTTTGGTTGTTTTTCCTTCTCTGTACGTTACTTACATCCAACAGCAATATTCCCAACTGTGTGATAATCTCAAAGATTTCCACATAGCGGTCTCTTCAGCCTCTGAACGGCACACTCATACCTGACCCCGCCGTTCCAGCTTATTTTAGACCCTCTTTTGTTCCTCAGACGCACACAGACCCACACACTGTCTGCAGGGGGCTGGATTGAATCTGGCCAGCATATGGGATCGGAAGTCTGTATAAGGGAATTAGCGAATATCATGGGATACACAGGAATGTCTGGCCTGGGATCAGACTGGAGAACATATTGTACATGTTAGATGAGTTTTTAATGGCAGACCAGAAGAAGGGCAAACAAGTTTAGAGGAAGTTGTTTCCACAGGATTTGGTTTGGCCAGGTATCACTGGAAGGGCCTCAGTTTTATGGGAGCCCTGATCATACAAGACACTTAAAACAGAGGCTGCATACAAGGCTGTCAACTCAGTCACCTTGCCCCAGTTAATCATTGTATGTGGGAGAACATGGAGATGTTGGGGGAGCCTGAAGGAGAACATGATGAGGTTGCAGAATGGAAAATGTGACGTACAGGAGTGTTGAAAAATGTAACTCTATTGGGCGTCAGGGGGAAAGATGACGACCTTTATTTATCTATACTGCACTTTTACCTACGTAGACAGGAAATACATAACATGCAGCAGATTTATGTTTGGGCAGAGTCTCAAGGTTTACCTACATACATTAAGATTGAAGGTAACCCACTTTTGGCAATATATCCAGTTTAATAATGACCTCTAAACCAAAGGACTGGTTGTAAATGTGGTCAGAAGCACAAGTACTCATTGCAGATAAAGTGAATGTACTACTGCACAGCCATATACAAATACAATGATAACTGTTTCACATATATCACTAGTTTCTTTAATTAAATAAATGTTTTATTCTATCTTATTTTATATTATTTCATTTTATTTTATTTTTGTATTATTATTATTTTTATACTATATTATGTTATTTTATTTTGTATTAGAACTATCATATATTATTCAAATTTTTTACATTATTTTATTTTATATTCTATCTTATATTTTTCTACTTTATTTCTTATTGTATCTTATTTAACATTATATCATTGTATTTAATTCAATGTTTTAATATATCTTATTAAATATAATTTCATTTTTTAGCCTGTCTTATTTCATATGATGTTATTTTATTTTTGATTCCATCTTATTTAATATTATTTTATTTTATTTTTAAAATTCTATCTTATTTAATATTATTATTATTTTATTTTTAAAATTCTATCTTATTTAAAATTATTTTATTTTATTTGATTCAATCTTATTTTATTTTATTTTATTTTATTTTATACTATTTTATTATATTTTGCATTCTATCTTTTATTATTTCATCTTATTTTATTGAATTTTATCCTATCATATTTTATATTATTTTATTTTATTTTATTGTATTTATCTGATCTTATTTTATTTATTTTAATGTCATCGTTTAATATTATTTTATAGATTTTATTTTACTTTCCTTTTTCTTGTTTTTGTCTTGTATCATTTTTTCTATTGCTGTTATTCTCTGTCTCTCTGTTCTTCTGTGAAGCACTCTGAGCTGCATGCTTGATTGTATGAAAGGTGCTTTATAAATAAAGATGAGTTGAGATGTTCAGCATTTGAACATGTGAAGTGTTATTGAGTCAGATCATCCAGTTATGGGATGCTCTATAACTGGAGGTGTAGCGGGTTCACATTGTTTCTGTCATTGATCCTCACCTGAGCGTCTCCTCCTTCTCTCTGCAGGCGCAGCGTTCCCATCATCAGGCCTCACTCCTGGCACCTGGCAAAGCTATCGGAGCCACCCCTCCCTCCCCCTCCCCCTCCTCCATCTCCTCCTCCACCCTGCCTCCCCGCTGCAGACTCCCCTCCTCTCCCACCTCCGCCCCCTCTGTCTGCCATGCAGCTCCACCCCGGCTCGTACACACTACCCTGGCACACAACTGACAACAGGTGAGAGGACGGATTCATAATGACTTCATTCACATGTATCCCCTTCTTTTGTTCTACTTCCTGTTTAAAGCTGCTGAGGTGAGTCAGTTGAACAAACTCAAAGTTGCTCAATGTGTAGATTCAAAGACACACTGTGTCACACGTGACCATGACTTCATGGGACAAAGCCTATAAGTCATGACTGGGGACTTTTTTGGTCCCTGTTGGCAGGAAACAGGTGACATCACCGTGTTCCAAAGTCAACACAGCCCACGCAGGAAGCCCATTGGTCTATTTTTAGGTCCTATTTAAACATTCCAAAGTGATAACCAATCAGAGCTGGTTTTTGTCCGACTGTTGGACTTTAAGGGTCTGGTCTCTGTTTTTATAAATGATGGCGAAGTGTTTTTGTCGATCCGAAAATCAAAGGCAAATCAAATGTGATTTTCTTTTTCAATATATATTTCTCTGCAGTTTTCAATGAGCTTTCCAGAACCGTGAAAGCCTTAAAATATCTGAAGAGGATGGTATTATACTTTCTTATTATTTGAAAATAAATATTCAGTGATAATGTTGGATTTCAATAATGAACTCTGTTGGAGTAATCCCAAAAAGTCACCCAAGAACAAATACTCCATTGCTGATTAGTGGATCTCTTTAAATGAGAAAGGTCCTTTTTTTTGTCCCTTTCCAAGCTTTGGGGTCATAATTTGTCATTTTGAATGGAGAAGCATGATTTTGTAGTATTGCAACACTGGAGGAGGCTTCCGCAGTGCTTGATTAAGCATCGCTGGAGGGTCTTAAAGAGACAGTAGCGGAAATGCAATGTTGCAGAAAGAGGCTAAAGGAGGGTTTTCAACGCCTGGTCGCCTTGTGTAATCACAGACTGTATAAAGAAATGGACGTAGTATCCGTGATATCACCCATCTGGTCCCGAAGCGGCGAGTAAAAACTTCCTTTTAACAGGCAGAAACCTCGAGCAGGACTAGACTCATGTTAGACACACATCTGCTGAGACCGTGTTGGTTCTGGAAAGAGGGATAGAGGAGAATCAGAGAGAGAGGGAGCGGTGATAGAGATGAGACGAGTAGTAGTAGCTGTTGCCGCTGGAGTCTAGCACGTCCACAGCAGGAGGAACCTACGAGACAAGGGAGCTCAGGGACTCAAGAAAGGTCTATGGTTAGTAACTTTAATGGGACAGGGAGAGTTAAAATAAGTGATGAGGGGGTTGGGTGGGAAGAGAGTGAGATAGGATCCCAGTGTGTCAGTGTGCCAGTTCCCCCAGCAGTCTAAGCCTATAGCAGCATAACTAAGAGCTGGTCCAAGCCTGATCCAGCTCTAACTATAAGCTTTATCAACAAGGAAAGTTTGAAGCCTACTCTTAAAAGTAGAGAAGGTGTCTGCCTCCCGGACTCTGACTGGTACATGATTCCAAAGGAGAGGGGCCTGATAACTGAAGACTCTACCTCCCATACTACTTTTAGAGACTTTAGGTATGATGAGCAGGCCTGCATGTTGGGAGCGTAGTGTTCTAGAGGGGTAATAGGGCACTATGAGCTCTTTAAGATACGAAGGATTTTAAATTCTAGTCTAGATTTTATAGGGATCTTGAAGATGAAAGTGTGCTTCTCATTGGTTACCTGTATTGATGTATTGGTTTCTTCCACCGACCAACAGTCCAAATAATAACTCCAGTGTTTGATCCGTATTAAAAACCCTTTCCTTTTTTAGTCTTTTGATTACATAACTAACTGTTTCAGCTCCAAACGTCACAACAGATGATTTCATACCACAGTAGACAATCAGAGAAAGAATAAAAAGTCCACCCAGGGTAAAAAAAGGAAGATATGTAACTCCAGAAGTCTTTGTACAGGAGCATGATCTCACACGGCTAATCTGAAACCCCTCAGAGGGAAAGAGGAAGTTACCAAAGTCAGTTTATTGACTCACAATAAAAATAGTCTCTGCTCTTTGTTTGTGGACTTCACGGTGCGTCAGCGCCCGCCTCTGTTCTCCTTTTGATAAGCATCAGTGATATAATGCACCGCTGTTAGATTAAATACTCCCTCATGGATTAGATAGCAGTGTGTGTGTGTGTGTGGGTCTCTTATTCCCACAGTTTCTCCTGCCTGATCTCATCACACACACACACACACACACACACACCATCTGATGAGGAGGCAGCCCCGGCATAACTCCGGACAATGGCATGTGACTTCCAGAACATGTGGACAAAGAGAGGAAGACGTTCAATAAACTGTGTTTGTGTGAAGCAGAGGGACATTCTGTACAGTCTGCATGAGTGTGTGTGTGTGTGTTTGTGTGTGTTTTTATGTAAGCACAACAACAAAATATGCAAGTGTGTGAGGATGAAACACATTTTCTGATAACACGTGGAGGATAAACCCTGTCAGTGTCCGTGTGTGTGCACGCTGGTTTATCTGTGTCAGCCCTCACACTCACATGTTCCGCGTTGCCGTCTGATTGGACAGGAGTGACTGTGATTTCCTGTCCAGCTCCCGTCTCATTTCCTCTCTTCCTCTCTCTGTCACCCAGGTCAAATCTATACAGCAGCCTCTCCTCTCTCGCTCATCGCTCACTTCCTCCTGAAGTGGTTTTCTCATGCAGATAATGGAGCTTTTCCCACTGATCTGAGTGTGGTCTTCTGTTCTCACCGGCTTCAAATTGGGTCTTGCTCACCCTGTTGTGATTCTAATCTACATCAAACCACCCACTCACTATACATTATCTTGAAAACCAGTTTTTAATTTAATATGAAGTTATCTTTCAGGGCGTTTTTATGCTTTTTATTGAAAGGAGAGGACAGGAAACTGGGAGAGACATGTGGGAAAGAGGCCACAGGTCGGACTCAAACGCAGGCCGCCCACTTAAGGCGTTTTTCGACCAGAGGAACCCTACCCTGGAACTACGTGCATTTCGACTGGTGGAACCAGGGTCTAAATTTAGTTCAGGGGTAGATAATCTCCCTCCTAAAAAGCCCCTGCTAGGGGGGTAGTACTTTTTTTAGTACAAAGGTCCCGGGACTTTCAGTACTGCAATTCTGACATGTCTGATTGGTAGATTACCCACAGTGTTTTTATTCCGCCCGCCGTCCACAATAACATCACACACATCTGTGATTCACTTGATTTCTCTTTCTTTCATTAGTTTTTATTTGTTCTATCTTTTTTGTATGTGTGTGTACTTTTCAAAAGAAGAAGCTGTGATTCTCTTGATTTAGCAGCTTGTAACAGTAGTCTTCTCTCAGCCCACCGCGAATGTGTCTCTCCCGGTGTTACGGTTTTAAAAGTGACCCTGTAAACTGGAGACCTTCAGCTGAACGTGTCAGTGTTTGTGGAGTTTACACAGCTGTTGAAACACAGAGGGAGTTCCTGGGAATGCAAACTAGTTTGTTTTTTATTAAGATTTCAAAATATCCTCATCAGATATTTAATGATCATCTAAAGACGTTTATGAGGGATGCGTCCGGCTGAGAGTCTCCAGTTAACAGGGTCGCTGTTTAAACCAAAACACCAGCCGATCTCTGCCACGGCTTTTTGAGTTCAAAAGGATTTTAAAGCCGTGTTGAAACGTCTTTGCTACTCGCGCTTATCTCCTCTCACGTGTTGATTCAGTGAATCCATCTGTGATGAAATATAGCACCATCTAAAACAGCGCCAGCTGTGTCTCTTCATGCTAACAGGCTAACTGTTGTGTTGCTCATAATGATACCTTCCTGTCCATCTGCTTCTATGGTGTCATCTGTGATGAATGGCATTCATCTTTGACTTACTGCCCTCTACTGGTCTGGTGGTGTAGTGCATTTACGTCACTGGCCTGATTTGCACAATGTACCTGGGACTTCAGCCCGCAGTCAAAATGCAGACAACAATGGGGGCACAGGAACCTTTTAGTTCAGGGGGAAGTAGTTCTGGGGGCTAAAAGACCCCGGGACTCTTGGTCGAAATGAACCTCTTTACATTGCCAACCTGCACCCCACAAAATATTGATTTACAGATCATTTTATTGTTTTTTTAATTGTTTAGTTAGACCTTTAAAAGAAGCCCTTTCGTAAGTTGAAGTAAAAGTCAAAAGGAATGGAAACCATTGGTCAGACAGAGCCTGAAGATACTCTGCTGGTTGTTCCCCCCATAATATTTGGCGATCAGATTCCTTTAGAATCCCCTTTCATCCATTACGTCTCTTCAGTTTACTTGGAAATCCATTTTACTGTTTGAATAAGTCCGACAAAACATATCAAATGGTGAGAAACCAACCTCTGCTTTTATAGAAGAAACAAATGTCTGCACACATTTTCATTCCAGCTTTCTTGGATGAGATTTCAGCGTAACAAAGAACCACTTGCCCCCTGGCACCGGTATTAGACCAATATGTGAAATCTATTCTTCTATCACCATCCCCCAAGCTCTGAAAATGCTGAAAACAGCTCCATCGTGTTGTTTTATGTGGCTTTCTGGGTGAAATTTGGGAACTTCTTTGGGAGAAGCCAAAGATGGTGGTGATTTCCAGCGTAGGTTACAGAGACATTGTGGTTTAATGAAACATAAATTACTTCTTTGATCAATTGCACATCAGGCAATTCTTCTTTGTGAGATTTAAAGGTGTATCCCCTTTTTTTGGAGTATTAATGTTCTTCCTTTATCTGAATCATGCCTCTAAGGTTCGTGGTTGCCATGTGTTGTCCAGATTGTAGGTGAATATTTGATTTCACTCAGCATTTTCTAAACCATGAGCAGGTTTTTCTCTACGAAAATCATGCATTTTAATCAATTCAAAGCTGAGCTGATCTAGCATCCAAAAGGGAGCCCATTTGTTTCCATCTGTGTCACAAACTCAAACCCTGGAATTATGTTTTCCAATGTTTTCCCAAAAAAGTGGTCGTCCCTTTGCAATGAACCCCACTTGATGTAAAGGAGATGAGGCAGGAGGAATCCACAAGGAGAAGAAAGGAATGAAAAAAGGAAGAGAGGAATCAAGGGATGACTTAGAGGTTTTGACTCCAGGGCAGTGGGAGTTGATGAGAAGGAAATCCCTCTCCCCCTTAAGAGGCTTCCTCCAAGGGTCTTTAAAAACACATGGGGCTGCCGTGGATCTTTGGCTCAAGACTGATAGAAAACAGATTCCCCAGCTGTACAGTTCAAAAGTTTTATTTCAGAAGCATAAACTGTATTTGTCCTAAGGGAACACTGCTGCTTGCCACTTAGAAAATTAAAGATGACTTCTTGTGTGTAGTCTCTAAAAGGATAAACCCCCTTGCCAATCACGAGGTAACATCATACTCTTTTGAAAGATACATGAAGTCGGTCAGGGAAATGTTAGCTTGACTTTACAATAGCTCTCTCTTGCTTTATATTCAAAAACAGGATGATGAATATTGACTGTACGCACCTGGAGTTGATCTTTGTCTTCATGTCTCCACAGTGACTTGTCCTTGCAGTGGAGTCAGCTGTCCAGACCGTACTCCTCCACAGATCGCAGCAGTTCCCTCGGCTCCATGGAGAGCTTGGACACACCGACACCCTCCACGCAGCCCTACTCCGACTCCCACAATTCCCCCGTTGACCCTGCACTTTTCAACAACAAGAGAGACTCTGCCTATAGTTCGTTCTCCGCCAGCTCCAACACATCCGACTACGCAACGGTGCCACTACGGCCCGGGGAAGCCTGCTCCATGGATAACCTCCTCCAGAGTTTGGGGCCGGCTTGTCGAGGTGGCTACCCTGGTGGTGATACCTCGACTCTAGGGAGTGCAACAGGCGAGGTCCCACATGAGGCACAGCTTATTGTGCTGAAGTCAAGGTCCTTGACCAGGCCAAGACCAAGGCCTGTGGAGGTAAAAGAGAGGCCCTCCTCCTGCTGTTATGAGGAGGACCGGAGGGGAGAGGATTTTGAAATCGTAAGGAATGGCGATATCGGAGGGGAGAGGAAGAAGAATCCTCCTCAGCCTCCAACCAGGAAGGACAGTTTTAGAGCCACCAGGAGTCGCCCTGGTTCTGCCAACAAGCGTTGCACTTCTGCCCCTATTGAAATTTCAATTGTTTCTTCTTACAATAAGGAAAACCAGTCCTCTCTGATTGTTGAAACAGGACTCCAAAATGGCTTCTCAGCACCTGAAGAAGGTGTTAAAACTGGGAATTCCAAAGAGGATACCTTGGATTTGCACTACATCCAAAGACACACTAAAGACATTCGACATAACAGATGTGAAATTAGTGCTACTAAAGACTGTGATCCAGACACCATTACAAATCACTTCTCTGAACCAGTCACAGACTCTCTAGTCTCCTTCAGCTCCTCCCGTCCTGGCTCCTTATCTGAAGAACCCTCCACTGAGGCTCAAGAGCAGTCTCACACCATGGACTCCCAGAACAGGCACTCCTCAAGAGGACTACACCGGCACAGCGCTCCTGAGAAGCTCCTCGCAACCCAGCTTCAGCTACTGGAGTTTGACAGTGACGGCTCTTCATCGAAGCCTCACAATCCCTCAAAACTTCCTGATCGCTCTGTGTCCCCTTGTAGCAGCCAGTGGTCCCAATCATCTCTCCAGAATATGAGGGAAGACAAAGACCCCTCTCAAAACCATACCAATGCCCAGAACAAATGGGAAGGCAGCCGTTGCTCCACTCCAGGATCTGTGTTCTTGGAAGGGGGTGATGACAGTCTAGGTTCAAGTGAGAGGCTGGACGGGGCGGTTGTTAATGGCGAGTCCATTCCTCCAGTTGAGCATCACCATCCTTGGGGCCGCTCTGTGAGTGTACCAGGGGACCCCTCTGGGTCCTCAACTCAGGGAAGGTCATGCTCGGACCAAATTCTTGAAAGAGACTTTGAGCCTCTTAGTGCTGCTGCCAGTGTGGACACCTTACTGGAGGAGCAGAGAGTCGCGGACAGAGAAAGAAACGGAGGTAAAAAAGTGGAAGGTATGGAAGGAGAGGCAGATATGAGGAGGTCGCACACATCCAGGAACCATCGTCGAAACCGTCGTCGCAGCGAGAGATTTGCTACAAACCTCCGCAATGAGATCCAGAGGAAAAAGGCCCAGCTTCAGAGAAGCCATGGCCCAGGAGGGTTGCTCTGTAGTGGGGAAACTGTCCATGAGGAAGAGGGTCCAGATCTCAATGAGGATGGAGTAGAACCAGATTTACCCGCCAAGCAAAGGATTACCAAAGTTGCATTTGCATCACCTGTTAGTCCCCAAAACACAGGTGCCACAGAACCAGATGAGAAATCAACTGAATCAAACCATGATGAGGAAAAGACTCAGACTCAGCCAACAACCTACCCTCAAAGCAACAATCTATCTACAGCTGTCCAAATTCTGGACCCAGGAGTCCCTAGTTTTGGTGTTGGCATCCGAGTTGTGGAGGAACCAGCTCCTGCTGGCAAAGCCCGCCGCTGGCGTTGGACCCCTGAACACAAACTCCAACCAGAACCAGAACCAGAGAGACGGAGTAGAGTCTCGGGTGAGAGGGTGGTGGGAGTCACTGGGTCAAGGCATGGGGTTTGTGCCTTTACCCCCTCGTCCACTTCCACATATAGTCGGTCCTCTTCCTGTTCGCGGATGGACGAGTCAGATATCCTTCCATTTGCAGATAGAATGAAGTTTTTCGAGGAGACAAGCAAAGGCATGTCCGGGTCAAACGGGTCGAGTCTGACAAGTCGCAGGCAGAACAGACCCCAGCAACATCTAGAGCTCCAAGGAGGGGAACTCAGTCAGCACCACTCCCAAAGGAGGTACTCCTACCAGGGTGGTCTTCATCAGGAAAGTTCCCTGCTTTCAAGCTCTGTGGAAGCCCGGAGGGTGTCTGTTAGTACCAGCAGGGAGAGGCAGAGAGAGAAGGAGAGGGAACAAGCGCAAGAACGAGAGGAGAGGTCAAGGCAGAGGGAGGAGAGGATGAGGGAACGGGAGAGGCAGAGGGAGAAGGAAAGACAGGAGAGGGAATTAGAACTGGAGAGGGCAAGACTCAGGGAGATCCAGCGGGAGAGGGAGCGAGAGGAGAGGCTGAGACAGTGGGAGAAGGAAAGAGAGAGGGAGCTGGAGTTGGAGAGAGAAAAGGAGATGGAGAGGGCCAGAGAGAAGGAACGTCTCCAGAGGGAAAGGGAGAGAGAGCTTGAGAGAGAAAGAGAGAAGGAGAGGGAAGAAGATGCTCAGCTCACCTCACATCAGGACTTTTATAACTTCAAAGAAAAGAATCAGGACTACCAACACAACGTTCACAACTTCCAGCCCAAGCCTCAAACGTCCTTCTCCCATGGCCAAGCCCAGAATCAAGTCCCGCGGTCGGCTTTCTATCCAGTCAACACTTCTTCCCAGCCAGTGGAGTATCAACAGTCTCATCACCAGGGATTCACAACAAGAAGCTACACACCAACAGAGGTAAGGATGCTCCTCCCACCCTAAATTGCAATCTCAAACTGTCAGACATGTAATTTTTTCCATTTAAACCACACTGAACTTTATTAATTTTATTCTGGGTTTAGAGTAAGTCAGGGTTTGATAGGTAAGATCTCAGTATTCATTCATATATCCATCCATTTATCTGTACATTTATCCATCCACCCATACATTCATCCATTCATCCATCCTTATATCCATCTATTTATCCATCATCCATTTGTCAATTTACCTATCTATCCGTCCATCCATCGATCCATCAATACATTAATCCATCCATTCTACCATCTGTACATTTACCCATCCATCCATCATCTATCCATCATCCATTTATCTATCCATCCATCCATCCATCCATCCATCCATCCATCCATCCATCCGTCAATTTAACCATCCATACATCCATCCATTTATCTATCCATCCATCCATCCATCCATCCACCATTCATTTGTCCATTTATCCATCTGTCCATCCATCCGTCCATCTATCCATCCATCCATCCATCCATCCCTCCCTCCCTCCCTCCCTCCCTCCCTCCCTCCCTCCATCCACCCACCCATCCATCCATCCATCTAGGCGTCCATTTATCTATCCATCATATATCTTTCATCCACCCATCCATAATCCATGTCCATTTATCCATCGGTCTGTCCGTCCACCCCTCAATTCATCCATCCATCAGTCCATTCATCCATCAATCCATCTATCCATTTATCCATCCATTCGTCCATTTATCTGTCCATATATCTATCCATCTTTCCATTCATCCACCTATCAGTACATCCATCGGTCCATCCATCTCTCCACCCATCCATTTATCCATCCAGCCATCCATACATTAAATCGTCCAACAATCCATCCATCCCTCCATAGTCTTCTGTTTATCCAGTTCATAACAGTATCAGTGGTAATGTTTCGGTGCTTTGGTTCAGGCTTGTGTTATGAGGACCAACCCTTTTTTATTTTTGTTCGAGGTAGGACCTGTTGAGATCTGAACCTGTCTGCAGTTCCAGTCGTGTCAGTTAATAAGCATGTTTACGAGCCTGCTGGCCTCAAAACCAATTTCCAGCAGCAGCTTTCTAAGCTAAATAACAGCCTTTGTCTCAGCAGCATCGAAAGTCACGCCTCTCACGGGGAAACATAAACGTTGCAGTTCACTGAAATCAGACTGTGGTTTTGTCCTGAAATGAGATGACCACTGGAGACTGAAATTGATCTTGGTTCTTTAAAAACAGCGCCAGAAAGGGATCGAGTGCCCAAAGTTAGATGTTGGACCTAAGTAGCCGCTTGGACCGAGTGCTCCGTGGTTGAACGGTTGATTTGAAGCTGAACCTTGTGTCCTACATGTGGTGGAAGTCTGAGATTCTCATTGAAAACACAGCAGATCTTTGAAATAGCTCATAAAGCGGAGGAAGATTGGGCAACAGCGGAGAGGACTTGTGTCAGCAATAATAGCAGTGTTGGGTTACATGTCTACCACGAAGTGATCCGAGTCTCTTGGAAGAGGGTGCAGCACCTCGTCTGAACTTCAACCTTTGAATAACCTCATCATCCGACACTGAGCAAAGCCAAACCGACGTTTGTTTTGGGATAAATCTATCGTCAATTCAGCTTATTTTAAATTCAGGCTGAGCTTCCTTTAGGTTGGGATCCTTAAGGAATAAAAAGCTGTTGGTTTGATGCCATGGTGATAACCCCACGAGATGAATACTTGCTTTTTATCTGCTGCTGACAATTTCCAGAGTCTTTAACGGTAACAGATGTGCTGGATGGACTACAAGGCTGTTATAGGACAATGTACAGAGGCAGCAATACAAGGAGTTACACATATCACAGAAGTATGAAGAAGAAGAAGCACAGAGTGTACTGGAAATATTTCAGTTTAATATTTATTGATGAACCTCAGTCTGTCAAATCAGACATTTGAGGTCATATTTGAAAACAACAAAGATGTTTAACCTAGATTAGAAACATGGATAAAACTTGAACCACTTTTATCCGTCATCCATCTATCCATCTATTTATCCGTCTATTTGTCCAATTATCCATCTATCCGTCCATTTATCCATCCATTTATTCATCAGTCCATCCATTTATCTGAAAAATGTATCCATCCATCCATTTATCTGTCCATTCATCTATTCATCCATTTATCCGTCTATTTGTCCAATTATCATCCATCCTCAATTTATCCGTCTATCCAACTATTCATCCATTTATCCATCCATCGATCTATCGATCCATCCGTCTGTCCATTTATCCATCCATCCATCCATGTATCTGTCCATCTATCAATCCATTTATTCGTCCATCCATCTATCCATCCATTTATCTGTCCATTCATCTCTCCGTCCATCTATCTATCTATCCATCCATCCATCCTCCATTTATACGTCCATCAGTCTATTCATCCATTTTTCTGTCTTTTTGTCCAATTATCCATCTATCTATCTATCTATCTATCTATCTATCTATCTATCTATCTATCTATCTATCTATCTATCTATCCATCCATCCATCCATCCATCCATCCATCCATCCATCCATCCATCCATCCATCCATCCATCCATCCATCCATCCATCCATCCATCCATCCATCCATCCATCCATCCATCCATCCATCCACCCATTTTCCTTTATGTTCTTTTAGAGAGTATAATGTTATAATGTTTCTATCTGTCCACATTTTAAAGAAGCATAACTCGTGCTGAACCTAACAATTGTAATTCCCAGTCTTTGGGCTTCATTAATTTATTTACCTTCGGTGGTTTTGTTCACTATTTCACAAATTAAAGCATCAATGAGCAACTTCTGTAGATATGTCAGCTAAAAACCCGAGTTTGTCTTCCTCCCAAAGAGTAGAAGATAAAAACAGCAGCAGCATTATTACTCATGTGAAAGAGTGAATTCTGTACAAAGTCCACTTCGAGGAATTGACTGCAGCTATTTGCCATAGAAGCAACAGAAGATCATAAATCACTTCATGCCCTCGGGACAAATAATTATAACACAGCACAGACCATCAGGTACTTGTGGTTTAGATGGATTTTATTCTCTGTCAACAGCAAGTGACGGCCAAATATGCAAAACACTCATCTCACCATTCCAACAAAAACACAGTCTGAATGTTCACATTTACGTTTCAGAAATGTCTTCTTACCTCAGGGTGCTTTTATGCAGCTTCTTACTACATGTGCTTCAACAGGCGTCATTTTTCTCTGTCTTGTGGTTACACTGAAATTGGTTTGTTCTATATAACAGTAGAGGTTTGAATTACCAAGGGTAAGGAGCAGAGGTATCTGGTGTCATGGCCAGAGTGAGCATGTATTTCTGAAGGTGATTGGTTAAACAAAAAGTAACCCTTTGTTATCAGAATTTGTACATATTTAGCCTCCTATCTTGAAAGACTTAAATTGAATGTGAAGTCAACCAAATTATGAGAACTATCTGGGAAAGAAAGCATGAAATATGGTTAAAAGCTGCAGGAAAAAATAGCTGAACACAGAGTAAATAAACATTACAATTAAAGCAAGCTACATCTTTAAAAAAATCCTAAAATCAAAATGTTTACGGTTTAAAATGTTAAATATTTCTTTCTTCTTTGGCCTCTGTTTTATAGCATATTGAATGTCTTGGGGTTTTTAACATTTTTATTTTTGGGACCTTCCAAAAAAAGCTATCAGCAACTATTTTCGCTAGTTTTAACATTTTAATATATCATCGTTCCTGAGATGTGATTATAAGGTACAGGTGGGAAATAATGTCCAAAAAGCAAAACAGGTTTTTAACATTTTCGTTTTTCAGACCTTAGTTTTTAACATTTTAATATATCATCGTTCCTGAGATGTGATTGTAAGGTACGGGGGGGGTAATAATGTCCAAAAAGCAAAAAGGGCTTTTAACATTTTCATTTTTGGGACCTTCAAAAAAAACTATTAGCAACTCTTTTGCTAGTTTTTAACATTTTATCATATCATCGTTCCTGAGATGTGATTGTAAGGTACAGGGGGCTAATAATGTCCAAGAAGCAAAAAGAGTTTTTAACATTTTCATTTTTGGGACCGTCAAAAAAAAGCTATCAGCAACTCTTTTTGCTAGTTTTTAGTATTTTATCATATCGTCGTTCCTGAGATGTGATTGTAAGGTACAGGGGGGGTAATAATGTCCAAAAAGCAAAAAGGGCTTTTAACATTTTCATTTTTGGGACCTTCAAAAAAAAGCTATTAGCAACTCTTTTGCTAGTTTTTAACATTTTGTCATATCATTGGTCCTGAGATGTGATTGTAAGGTACAGGGGGGAAATAATGTCCAAAGAGTAAGTTAGTGGACATCTCATTGAAGGAAAATTACAACTAAAGTCAATAAAATTAGAATAAACCCAATTGGTTACAACTTCGTAAATTTGAATATTTGGTGTTTATTTTCAGGAAACATCTTTGAGTTTTCAACTTGTGTTAAAAAATGAAAAATTCACTTTTTTTTGTCTACTTCAGATACCAGATCATTAAACTAGATCATTGTTTGATCAATTAAATTAGAAGATCTGTCCTAGAACCAGACACAGGATATAAAACATGACCGGATCTGAAACCTGGATTTGAAAAATGGTCCAAACTGGTCTTGACCTCATCACATTTGAAGTTCATGACAGGGGAAGGGCAACACCCAAATTGCAGCCTTCCTTCATTTCGTTGGTGTTAATAACCGGCTTTAAATGTCTTCCACAGACGTATCCCGCCCGGCAACAGGAAACTGCCAAGCTCAATCGGAAGTACAGCCTGACTGAGAGGTGAGCCGCTTCCTTTAAAAACTCTTACATTCATGTTCCATTTTCTGATATTCTTTTATTGTCAGCATTTTAAAATTCTACCAAAGAAAGTCAGACGTGTCCTGTTTTAGTCTGATTGTTTGTGAGTGAATCCATGGAGACTGTAGGTGCGGTCGGCCCTTTGTGAACTGACGGGCGGAAATCCCACTCGGTCATGCCTGGCTGTGATTTGACTGTAATGAGCTCTAAGTGTGCGGGGTAATCATCCATGCTTAAATTGAGGCCATAATGACATGTGGTTGGACGGTGATTTCTGTATGTCAGGATGCAGAGAGGGGGTTCAAAAGGCCTATACTCATATCTGACCTGAGACGGGAACAGTTCAGTGAGTCTGGAATGCAAAGAGGATCACCTGCTGTAAATTAACAACTTTCTCCGGCTGTCCGTATTTGTTTGCATACGTTTACCACAAAGAAAGACTTACGGCTTCTCCAGGAACTAAAGGACCTTTTCAGGAACTCCAAAGGCTCCAAGTTTAGTCCTCAGGTCGTTGATCTACCCCTTGAAAAGTCCCTCCCCCTTTTGGGAGTACTTTTGGGGGCGGGGCCTGCAATGCTGAGCACCTTGAGTGTTTTTATTCCACCTGCAGTCCACGATAACATCCCACACACTTGTGATTCACTTGGTTTAACAACTCCTGAACATTCATATCCTCTGAGTCTGATGGCGGGAATGCGTCTCTGTTAGCTCCCGGTGTTACAGTTAGAAGAGTGACCCTGTAAACTGGTGACCCGTCAGTGTTTGTGGAGTTTACATCAGCTGTTGAAACATGGAATGAGTCTTCGGGAATGCATAGCAGCTTAGTTTTTATTAAAATGTATTTAATGATGATCTAAAGGCGTTTCTGAGGGATGCACCTGGCAAAAGTCTCCAGTTAACAGGGTCACTATTTAAACTGAAACACCGGTTGATCTCTGCCAAGACTTTTAAGATCTGTCCTCTTGCTTTAAAGCTGGGGTTGGTAGTCAGATTTTGTATACTGGTTAAAATGAACTTTATGTCCCGATGGCAATCAATACATAATGTGCCTTTAAGAGAAATTCCTGGAACTAAATGGTTCTTAAGACTTCTGGTTGAAAAGCACCTTTAGTTAGCCTCAAGAATCGGATTCATGATTCAACTTTTGAAGTCAATTCCTCCCAGTTTTTCCATCCTTCAGTCCATTTCTGTTTGTTCATAAAGGAATGTAACTTCTTCTTCTTCTTCACAGGGACTACTCAAGTTGGAGACGGGAGTCCAGACCCCCAGAGAGCGTTAACCAGTATCATCAGCCCCATCAACGGGGTCAGTGGAGCTCCAGGCAGGCGGACGCAGGCAACAAGGATCAGAATGGATACTCTTTCCCTCCCCCGCCGGCTCCTCTCTCGCTCCGAGGACGAGCCATGTCCGAGAACGATCTCAGGTTCGACAGCAGCCACCGCTGGTCGCCGTCCATTTCTGTGTCCACCAGCCAGACGCTGAACGAGGTGGAGGAGGGAGCGGGCGGTGTCAGCCAAAACACCGCCCAGCCAAACAGGAAGAAGACGCCACCTCCCCCGAGACCGCCGCCTCCAAAGTGGGAGCAGTTCCACCGCAGACGCGCGTCTCACCACACCCTCTTCTCCTCCTCCTCTTCCACTTCTTCAGCTTCTGCAGCTACTCCAAACTCCATCCACTCCTCCTTCACCCCTCCACCTGAAACGTCCAGACAGCGCTCCTACAGCCTCCCTCCAGAGAGACAGGAGGCGTCGGAGAGCTGCCCCCGCTGCAACTGCAACCAAAGCCAACAGATTCCGACGAATGACGTAAACCACGTGCAAACCCGGGAGCACGCCTTCTCCCATGCTCCGTCCAATCAGGATCAGGTTGAATGTCACGGGCAGCCTTTTGCCGTCGCTCCGCCCAGTCCTATGTTCTCCAGGCGGGCTTTCAGACCAGTGGCTCCGCCTCAAAGAGAGAGGGACCAGAGAGGCTCGTATGGAGGACAGCAGGAGAGGATGGAGATTTTAACTCCACCTCTTCCTCCTTTACCTGCAGAGGAGAGTTTGAACAGGTGAGCTTTCATCTTTGTCTTCATCAAATCACCTGCCATGCATTTAGCTAGTTACAGCGGCGAGGAAAAACTTCCTTTAACAGGCAGAAACCTCCAGCAGGACCAGACTCATGTTAGACACACATCTGCTGAGACCGAGTTGGGGTTGGAAAGAGGGATAGAGGAGAATAAGAGAGAGAGAGATGATAGTGGTGAGATGGATAGTAGTAGTTGTTCCCGCTGGAGTCTGGAACGTCCACAGCAGGAGGAACCTACGGGACAAGGGAGCTTAGGGACTCCAGGAGGTCTATTGTTAGTAACTTTAATGGGACAGGGAGAGTTAAAGTAAGTGATGGGGGGTTGGGGGTGAGATAGGATCCCGGTGACAGTTCCCCCGGCAGTCTAAGCCTATAGCAGCATAACTAAGACCTGGTCCCAGCCTGAGCCTGCTCTAACTCTAAGCTTTAACAGATCTTGATACTTTCTCTCTGCAGTGTCCCTGAGATAAACATCAGTCACAGTCCAGACCAGGACCGAGGAAGACCTTACAAACAGCAGACTACTGTTAGACCTGGAGCCGAGTGGGAGAGGACCCCGTCCCCCAGAGTTCGCTGCGACTCAAATCTTGCACCTGTGATAGAAAACGGAGGCGATGGCGCCGTTCTACCTCCAGAGTCCTACTTCTCCATCGACTATGAGCAGCAGCAACGGCAGCTCCACATGAGCGCCGACCTCCAGAAGATCCCCAAACCAGGAACGGAATCAGAGACCACCCTCAGCCCGAGTCCCGCTCACAGCCTGGACGCAGAACTGGACATCCCAATGGAGACAGACATCGACGACTTCCAGGAGGACGAGGGATGTCCAGCGGAGGACGGTCTGCCAGCGATCACCAGCGAGCTCCCGTGCTTCGCTCTGCCCGTCACGGTCCTGGAGACGGATATCGACACCTTACAGGACTCTGAGGCCTCGCCTTCAGGGAGGGCGAGGGCGGAGAGCAGCTCCGTGGAGGAGGAGCTGGAGGCCGGGGAGAGCAGCAGAGAGAGGCTGAGTCTGGAGGACCTCTTCCCCCACAGCAGTGAGGGGGAGTCGGGCACGGAGAGCTGGAGGGGAGCCTACCAAAGCACGGAGCACAACACGGACAGCCTGGATAGGTAACGAGAGAGAGAGGGCTTAAGCCTGAGGGGTGGAATGTGTGTGTGTGTGTGTGGGGTGCATTAATTACACAGGCCATTTGATTCGTACAAGACCTAACTGTTCTTGTCACTAATCTTATCCCTGCTTTCCCACAAACTCTCCAAAGCACCTTAATACGTCCAGCTTTCTTTATTCTCTCTGTGTTAATACGTGCCAGATTTATCAATCAATCAATCAATCAGACTTTATTTATAAAGCGCTTTTCATACAATGACATTGTAACACAAAGTGCTGTACATAAAAACAACTTAATTAATAATAACAACAACAAAAAAGAAGAAGAAAGATACTGATAAAAACACTGGAGGTAAAATAAGATGTTAAAACTCAACACAGGAAGCTAAACTCACCAAAATAAAATACTTTTCTAAGATAATAAAACACTAAAATGTTAAACCTTTAAAAGAAAATAAGATGCTATACTACTAACAAATAACTAAAATAAAATAAAATGAAATAAATAAAAAGTGACAAAAATTTGAAGTAGATAACAAATAAATAAACAATTTTTTTTTAAAAAGTGATTAAAATTTGAACTAGATGAATAAAAAAATAAATAAAATACAAAGTTACTAAAATTTGAACTGGACAACAATTAAATAAATAAATAAAATTAATTAATAAGATTATAAAACACTAAAATATCAAACCAATAATAGAAAATAAGATGCTAACTTAAAATATCAATGAATAGATAAATAATTAAATAAAATGAAATGCATTTTCTAAGATAATTAAACACTCAAATATTAAACCATTAAAAGAAAATAAGATGCTATATTTGCCAGGTTGTTACTGTAAATAAGAATTTGTTCTTAATGACTCACCTGGTTAAATAAAGGTTAAATAAAAAAAGTCATTTAAATAAATAAATTAAATGAAGTAAAAAGTGACTCTTTAAAACCTATAAAATAATCTTAACGTCTAAAAGATACAGGAAGCCAAGCAGAGACTTTGAATTAGTGTGATGTGGAGTCTCTCTCTCTGGTCTTTGTTGCATTCTAGCAGCTTAAATTACCTTAGTGTCTTTTCACTTCGACTGATCTTCTCCCTGTGTATCTGTTCATCTTGACTTCTCATCATCTTTGTACTTCAGATGTTTTTCTCTGGCCTCTTGTTTCCTCTGATAATTGATTGCACTCTTCTAATCACTGTATTTTACGACTCTGTGTCTGTTCAGTCGCTCTGCCTCTGTGTTTTATCTCTGCCTAAATAAAACACACTCCTCTCTCCTCTGTTCCCCCTGTTTCCTCTCTGTCAGGCGGTCGGGTGCGAGCTCCAGCTGTTCCTCTTATTACAGCACGTCTGCAGCCAAAGCTCAGCTGCTGTCACAGATGAAGGACTTCACGGATAACAGAGAGAGGGACGAGGACGACGAGCTGACGTATAAGGTAGCACGTCTGAAGACCTCTTATAGTGCTGTGTATCTATTTGAACAAATGTTTCATGTGTTGTGTTCTCTGTCCGGCTGCAGAAACAGCTGATGGAGAGCCTCAGGAAGAAGCTGGGCGTGCTGAGGGAAGCTCAGAGGGGGCTGCAGGACGACATCAGAGCCAATGCACAGCTGGGAGAGGAGGTGGGGACAGATCTATTCATTCCTACAGTTTGACTTCCTTCTTTGTGTATTTCAGAAATACCGTACCATACTGTATCATATTGTATCAAAACCGTATCCTATCATTATCCTACCCTACCGCACTGTATTGTATCAGATTGTATCGTGTCATATCTTATTGTTCCCAAACTTTCCACCCCCAAAATAAAGGTGACAAACACTCGTGACCTCCACTGTCCCTCTAGGTTATAAAATGTTGCTTCATACTTCAATTAGCTTGTCTGCAGCAAATTAGCCATGTGGCTTTGTTTCCTGTGCTGCAGTGAATTAGCCTCCTGCTACTGATGTTTGTTAATGAACTGTTATCTTACTGTTACCTCAGGAGTTGACAGGCAACAAAGAAAGGCAGACAACTCATGAAACACTCTTTATTTGGATAGTTTTATTTAAAATGTAACTGCCATTTTCAAAATAGTTTTATCTCGCGACCCTCCAGGGGGTCCCGATCCCCACTTTGGGAATCACTGCCATATCCCACCCTGTCATACCAGGTCATATCTTGTCACACCGTATCACAGAGTGTTGTATCGTGTCATGTAGTGTCGTGACATATCATTTCCTAGTGCATCACATCGTACTGTATCGTATCAAACAGTATCGTATAGTGTCATATGGTATCGTACTTTATCGTATCATATAATGCTGTATTATATTGTATAGTGTCGTATCATATCATGTCACATCGTACGGTAGCGTATCGTATAGTATCATATCGTGTCGTGTCAAATCAGATCGCATAGTATCGTATAGTATCATATCGTGTGATGTCATATCCTATCGTATAGTATCACATCGTATCCTATCATATGTCACATCGTGTTATGTTGTGTCACATCGTATCGTATAGTGCTGTATCATATCGTATAGTGTTGTGTCGCATCTGATCCTATCGTCAGATGTATCGTGTTGTATCATATATATATGTATATATATATATATAGTATCACATTGTATCGTATCATATCATGTCACGTCGTGTCGTGTCATATCGTATGGTAGCGTATCATATCGTGACAAATCGTATCGCATCGCACCGTGTCAAGCCATATCCTATCGTATCGTATAGTATCACATCTTATCGGATCGTATAGTATCATACATCACAACGTATGGTTTCATATCGTATAGTATCGTATCTTATCGTATCGTGTCATGTCATATCCTATCGTATTGTATTGTATAGTATAAAATCTCTCACATCACATTGTGTCGTATCGTATCACATCGTGTCGTATCGTATCGTATAGTTTAGTGTCTTATCGTATAGTATCGTATCGTATCACACCGTAATGTATTGTACTTTTTGGTATTCTTTCGTATTGCAATGTATTGCGTTGTATCGTGACGTGAAGTGATGTGTGTCGTGTTGTTTCCTGGTCTTGTCAGGTCGTACAGTACTGCACTATATTTTACTATACTGAATTATTTTATATAATAAAGCATGGTGTGTTATCTTATGGTATAGTATGGTATGACATGGTATGGTATCTGGGAATACCCTGAATGTCCAGGGTCTCAGAGGCTCTTGTCCTAATCTACCTCCTCTCCTTGAAGCGTTGTACTCACGCTGTGTCTCTATCCGGGTCCTCAGGTGGAGAGCATGGTGGTGACCGTGTGCAAACCCAACGAGGTGGACAAGTTCCGCATGTTCATCGGCGACCTGGACAAGGTGGTGAGTCTGCTGCTGTCGCTGTCTGGGAGGCTGCTGAGGGTGGAGACCACGCTGGACACACTGGACCCTGAGACCGAGCACCATGAGAGGGTGAGAGGGGGGGGGACACAGGAAGGACGGGGAGGGATAGTGGGAGTGCAGGGTTTGAATTTATTCTAAATGGAAGTATGGTTGAGAATCTGCATAACAGAGGCATCCTCTTGTTTCCTATTCCATAGCTCCCCCTGCTGGAGAAGAAGCGTCAGCTCATGAGGCAGCTGTCTGAGGCTCAGGACCTGAAGGACCACGTGGACCGCAGAGAGCAGGCCGTCAGCAGGGTGCTCGCCCGCTGCCTCTCCCCTGAGCAGCACAGAGACTACAGGTAAACAAACTACACCTTCATCTCACAGGTAACAGGTTTAAGGTAGATTACAGCACTATGAAGGTCACTGATGGTTCACAGTACTTCATTACACTGTTTATAAAGAATACATGTTTCATCAGCACTCATTCTGAATCACGTCCATGTCTGTTTTCTGTCTCTGCAGCCACTTTGTGAAGATGAAGGCGGCCCTGCTGGTGGAGCAGAGGCAGCTGGAGGACAAGATCCGGCTGGGAGAGGAGCAGCTGCGGGGGCTGAGGGAGAGTCTGGGGCTGGGGCTGGGACTGGGACTGGGGATCGGTATGGGAATGTCGATGGGATACGGACATTACTGAAGAAGAAACACTCACAAGACATGAAAAAGCCGGGTGTGCAGTCTGTCGGAGGGAATAGTTCAACATTTTGGGATCGGTGCTTTTTTTTTTACCCACAGCTCTTTAACTCACATTTTACAACATTTCACGTTATTCAATCCCCTTGGAGTTTTCTGTCTGTACATGAAAGACCGTTAGAAATAGTTGGAGTAGTGTTCTAATCGGAAAAAGTGGAGCCAGTGCCAAAGTGCCTTGATGCTGCAGTTCCTCTACTGACCAGCAGGGGGCGACCTTACTTTTTTTTTTTTGAGATTGGGCCGACTTTTCACAGGATTTCAAACCTTAATGGTCTGAATCACTAAATTGAAGTCCTTTTTAAAACACCATGAAGGTAATTTTGTAAATATAAGGCTACCTTGTAATTCACAAATAGCTACAATAAGACCTGAAAAAAAAGCCCTGTTCAGCTGTTGGTTGTTGGTGAAGACGCTCTGAGGAGGGAAAACGTGTGTTTTTCATCAGCCACAAAAAAACGTCCTTGTAGTACAGTTGCACCAAACCAAGCTGCCATTGGCTCCCATCACTTCTCTTCAGAATTCATGATAACTTTAGCATCCAAAATAAATAAATAAACAAATAAATAAGATGGTGACAGACAGAATACAAAATTCAAGACTTAAAAATATCGGCTTGTTAACAAATGGTTGACGCCACAGTGGCTCTGTCGCCAAACGCCATCTTTAACCCTCCAAATGAAGAGTTCATTTGCAAAAACAGATTTAAAAATTGTTTAAAAAAACACATTTTTTCTATTACTAACTTCAGGTATTATCAATCAATTGAAGTTGGGTTGCTTTGACTAAGTCAAAATGACATTTCTAATCAGAGGTATCTCAAAAAAGTAACTTTATTAAAAATCTTTATTAAAAAAAGAAATTAGTTTTTTGCAAATTTGCAAATGAACTCTTCAAATATTTGAACTGCTCCTTTAAGGATTAGAAGAAGTGATGATGCAGATGTTACGGGACCAAAAAAGTGACAGCTAGAAAAGCTCCAGCGATGTTAAACACAGGGAAGTTTAGACCCTGATTCACGATGAAGATTTAAGACCAATACAGGAGACACGAATCCAAGTCCTCTAATAGAGAGAAAGAAAAGACTTAAAGTGCCACAGCCAAGGACAAAAAGACTGAAGAAGAAGAAGAGAGTTGAGGATGACTCTATGAACGTTCCGTCATGAACGTAGAAGAACCAGAGGATGTTATCCCCAAATTTCCTGCAAGTAAAAGATCAAAAAGCTAAAAAAAAAAACTTAAAATAGTTTAAAAATAACCCAGAAAGATGTACTGTAACTCCTCCAACACTAACCAGTCTCACACTACGTTGCCAAAGACATTTCCCGCTCCATGAATGTGTCACTGAGACGCTGCTTGATTGTGTATTTAAATCTCCGGGTTCAGAGAATCGAAGAAGGAGACTTTCTTTTTTATTTCCTGGTGCTTCACACTAAGACGCCCACCGTGTTCCCGTTAACGTAACTGAAGTGTCCTTTCTGCAGCTTTACGAGGAAGTTAGCTTAAATGTGTTATTTTGTTTTGTTGCTGGTTGACACGCCTGCATTGAGAAACACGCATACTGTATTATCGACCTTATATCGTTTTTGTATTTCCTCTCACTGTAATGTCTTCGGATGTAACGTTTCACTGTGTGGAGTTTGAGACCCCACCGACCTGTTTCACTGTCACGTATTACCTGTACAGAGGACACGTGTGTTTATACTGTGTAAGATGTGTATATAGTGACTGTGATGTTTGAAGTGACTGGAATAGGATGTAAAAAAATTGGTTGTTAAAGAAGGATGAGAAGGATCCGGAGAGAGAGGTTTACTTTATATGTCGATGATGAATAAATCCCAAGTGGAAATGCAATTTTTGCCCCAAGCTTCATCAAACATCAGGTTCAGTTTGAGAAATGTTAAGTCCCTTACTGTTTTCTTTAACCTCAAAGTTTAAATTTAAGGTTTAAGATTTATTTGAAGTTCACTAGACCTGTATTTGTCTAGAGTAACATGAGAAAATTGATACCACTGTAATTTCTACCATTTAATTCAGTTAGCGTAGCTTAGCATAAAAACAGGACTCTTATTGAAACTGCTAGCTTGCCTCTGTCCAGCTACCAACACCTTATAACACATTCATTTTGTGCCAAATCTTGCTTTAAAATTTATTACAAGAAGTTAAATCCAAAAATAACACAAAGGGCTAATAGCTAATGTTGCTATCCTATTTAGCTAGCTCATTTCAAAGCTTCAAAAGTGGATGAGGTAGCTTTAAAGTTTACGCTAAGAACATTTTTGGAAAAGACTGTCTTATTTAAAGGTAGGCTTGTTATTTTTTCTGTTTCCAGCCTTCATGCTAAGCTAGGCTAACATGACTTTGAATGCAGTCGTAAAAAAAAAAAAAAAAAAGATTAATGTTTTATCAAAAAGTGATTTCCCAAAAAATGCATATGGACTGCTTTTTAAGTGACAAAACCTCTTAAAGGGCCATTTTCCCCAATCCCTGAGTTACTTTTTTACTACTACGGTTAACTATTGGAGCTAGCCCGTTTAAGCTAGGTGTCTCTGTCCAAGGGCTAACAAAATCTGCCCAGTAACAGTTCTAAATCCTTTAAAATAACTCTTCACATCTGACTAATTTACAATAAAATAACCAAAATATCACTACAACACAGAAGCAGACTAGCTGTTGAAGCTAGCCTGTTGTAGGTAGCCTGTTTAAGCTAGGTGACTCTGTCCAAAGGCTTACGGTATTAGCCTGTAAAGTTAAAAAAACATAACCAGTTAGGAAAGTGACTTGTAGAAGACACACAGAATACGGCTAGTTGTTTGGGCTAGCCTGTTTAAGCTATTGTGATTAAGCTAGGTGGGTCTGCCTGAATGCTAACAAGCAATTTTCTATCTTGTTTAACGAGCAAACAAAGCACATTTTGCTAGTTTATGATAAAGAACCAAAATATCAACAAAACCCAGGATTGGGTCTTGCTTGATTAGCCCAAACTAGCTAGCTTTAGCTAATCAAGCCAGGCCCAATCCGGGGTTGTGTTGATATTTTGGTTCTTTATCATAAACTAGCAAAATGTGCTTCGTTTGCTTGTTAAATGACATAGAAATTGCTCACCTTGCTTAATTAGCTAAAACTAGCCGGTTTTAGTTAATCAAGCTAGCCTTCTTTGTGCTGCTGGATTTATCTCCATGTTTAACCTACTGATGTCAGAGTGGTATCAATCTTCTCATCCAAGTTTCAGCGAGTGCAATGTGAGTTTATTTCACAATATGTCAAAGTATTAGAAGTTAAAGTGCCAAATAAAAGAGAACAACTAATTTGTGAAACAGGATTTAAGTCGAGGTTTGAAACAGGTAGTTTCCTGATTCTTGGGTGAATTATCCACCGTCACATCTCGCTCTTTTTATAACCTCAGACCGGACTGATTCATCCTGTCTGTCTGAGAATAAAACAACAGAAAGAAAGCTGCAGCTTGTTGAGAAATGTGAGGGACTCTGTTAGAGGGATTGTGTATATTTTGGATGAAGTTAAAGACATTTAATATCGTCTACATTTTCAGATTTACAGGTTGAAGTTTATTAAAAGTGACGGTCTTACACTCGTTTGTTCACTCTCAGATGATTCCTGCTGTTTTAACACCAAAAACTCTGAACTGAAGTTGTCTACATATCCTTGTTCTGTACATATCGTGTGTATTTTTGTACTATAACAGCCGTTTTTTAAAACTGACTGGAAAAAGAGAAAGGAAAAAGTTGCTTGTTTGGCTCGTGTGAGGGTATATTTCTTCTGTTCTTGTTTTCCTTTGTAAGTTTGATATATTACAGGACCTTTTTTTGTAAAATGTATTGAAATATTGTAAGTGAAAAACACTCCTGTGAGTAAGAAGTACCATAAATAATAATAATAGTATTTTAAAGTAGCTCTGAGTCTCCTGTTGTTATTTATGTGTCGGGTGTTCTCTTCTGCTGGAGCGTGGGGGGGGGACGGTTGAGTAAATATGGAGGTTGGTGGGGATGATGAGTGGGGTGATTCAGCTTCTCTGCTGGAGATGGAAAGATGTGGTGAAGAAAACTTAAAGGAAGTTAGAGCTCGTGTTATTAAAGTTAGAGCACAATAAAACATGCTGATGGTATTGTGGTGGTAGAAGAGATCAGCAGGGGGCCACAAGGATCAGATCCCAAACCGCATCAGGTCAGGATGTTTTCAATGAGTGAAGCACCACAATGTGAAACATTTTTAAAAGTTTTTTTATGTAAGAAAAAATTTCACTTCATTCCAGATTTTTCATTTCAGAAGAAAAAAAATATTTTCAATTTTTTTGGGGGGTTTTTGCTTTATGGCCTTGAAAGAGAATTTTTTACTTTTTTCTAGTATTTTAATTTTGAAACAATAATTTTCACTTTTTTCAAATTTCTGTGCTTTGGGAGAAAAAATGTACTTGTTCAGGTTTTTTGTCTTGGAAGAAAAATTGTCTCTTTTTCAAGTTTTTTCACTTCAGAAGAAAAAAAAGATATAAATAATTTTCATCTTAACCAATTTTTTTGCCTCTGAAGAAAAACATTTCACTTTTTCAAGTTTTTCAACTTCGGAAGCACAATTTTCAACTTTTTCATTTTTTTTTACCTCGGAGGAAAATTTCACTTTTTTCAATATTTTCGATTTGGAAGACAAAAAATAACTTTTTCATGTTTTTGTGCTTCAGAAGCAAAATGTCCACTTTTTTCAAGTTTTTTTGCTTTGGACATTTTTTTTTTTACTCTTTTGTATTTTTTCACTTCGGCAGCAAAATGTTCACTTTTTCAAGATTTTTGCCTCAGGAGCAAAATTTTCACTTTTTTCAAATTTCTTCACTTTGAAAGAAAAAAAAATATTTTTCTTTTTTTTTTTTTTTTATTTCGTAAGAAAAAAAACACTTTTTAAAGTTTTTTGGCTTCGAATTATTTTTTTCAATTCTTCAAGTTATTTCACTTCGGAAGCAAAATTTTCAACTTTTTCATTTTTTTTTTTATCTAGGAAGAAAATTTCACTTTTTTCAATATTTTTCACTTTGGAAGACAAAAAATAACTTTTTCATGTTTTTGTGTTTCAGAAGCAAAATGTCCACTTTTTTCAAGTTTTTTTGCTTCGGAATTTTTTTTTTACTTTTTCGTATTTTTTCACTTCGGCAGCAAAATGTTCACTTTTCAAGATTTTTGCTTCCGAAGCAAAATTTCTTCACATTGAAAGAAAAAAAAAAACTTTTTCATGTTTTTTTCATTTCGTAAGAAAAAAAACACTTTTTAAAGTTTTTTGGCTTCGAATTATTTTTAAAAAAAAATTAAAGTTTTGTCACTTCAGAAGAAAAAAATATATACTTTTTCATGTTTGATGCCTTTTTTATGTTGAGTGGGAACATATGTTGATCTTTAAGCTGAGCGGTTCTGGAGTGATTCATGACACAAAGAAGGAGCTGTAGAGAGCTGTGTTTTGGGCGACATGTTTGGCCTCACACAGAGAGAAAAGGAGACGTTGCGGGGGGTTTCCTCTCTCAAACTAAGAAAACAGCTGTTGAAATAGTGAAGAATCTGTGTTTTTAGGGAAGTGAAGGAGTTCAGTCTTCTGCCTGACCCACATGAAGCACAGAGGAGAAGAGGGGATAGAAAGAGAGGTGGGAAAAGACATGTAGAAAGTGTACAGGCAAATGAGGAGAAGAAACCAAAGTGCAGGGACGGATTGAAGGAGTTTATTTGGAGGAGGGAGGAGACGGTGAAGAGAAACAGGCTCACAGGAGAAGAGGACTCAGTGGGAGGTCGGGGAGAGATGTGTTTGTGTCGGGCTGCAGGAGCAAAAGATGAATGAGGAGAAAGAAGACGGCATGGGGAGGAATGAAGGGAGAGATATGGACACAAACCAGGATCCTCTTTTAAAAGATGCTTGGTAGTTAAAATATGCTGTTAAAGTCAATGTATCAAAAATAAAATCAGTCTGAGGGACGTTAAAATGTCCCTGTCAGTGTTTTCCTTTTATATCTGATTTCTCATCTTAACTGAACTGCTGTATTAGCGTGTATGCTACATTTCAGTGCTAACTACATGCATGATTTGGCTCATTTTAACTATTTTAAATCCTCTTTAGTGGTTTCATATCAAGAAATGCATCACATTCCATAAAATCATCATCTATTTGTAGCATCTATGCTCTTTAAATTCCTTGAATAGTACTTTGGGACTCTATGTCTTTCTCCCACATGACCACAAGGTGTCGCCTGTCACTGCTGTAACCTTGTTAAAATGGTGCAGTGCTCTTTATGTTCAAGAGTTTTTATTGATTTTCAGACAAGAAATAAAAAGACTTCATCTTACATGAACACACACTCCCATGTGTGACATAGACACAGTATGTTGACAAAGACAGAGGGTAACAAACAAAGACACCGTGAAATGACAAGTACACAAAAAACAGAATGTGCAGTGAACTTTAAATAAAATGACAGAATAAAAACAACAGATTTACTTCATCTTATTTTAGATGTAACAATAAATCATTTTGCTTTACTGCACTTTTATACTTTTTCAGGGATGTATGTATCTGGATGTGTGTGTGTAGGCATACAGGTTTGGAAGACATAGGCATATATATGTGTGTAAATGAAACACATATATAAAGGTGAAGACATAATGACTGAATTTAAATATATAAAATGACACATTTTTATTATGTAGTATTAGTTTATAAAGCAACAAGCAAACATGTATGCACGCATGTATATGTATGTGTGTGTGTGCATACAGTATGTATGTGTAAATGTATATGTATATATGTAATACTGTTATATAAAGCAATAACTTATTTTATTTTATTATTTATGAATTAAAAATAGAGAAGGGGTAGGATTGAACAAGTTTGACTTCTTCCATATGGAAAACACTGCTGCTGCTGCTGCAGGAGCCCATAATGCAGTCAATGGAACCACGTAAGCTATTCACAACACAGGAGAGATACATGGAACACAGAGCAGTCGATCTGCTCCACTGACCCACTTTGAGAAGCATCCATCGCTCTGAGTTCGATTACTTTTCCTTGAACACGTCAAGGCAGCTGTGTTGGAGCAGTTACACCGGAAGTTAAGTGAGCTACCCTTCAAAATAAAAGTTAACACTGTATAGCACAAATAAGCCATTTATATGACAAACAAGAGTGAAAATGTGATGATTTAAACTGTATTTTGATTATGTGAATTATCTTTGATAGTAAAATCCACCAATATGCTTACGTTTATTTCACTTTTTCAAGTTTTTTGCCTTGGAAGAAAATTTCACTTTTTTTCAAGATTTTACGCTTTGGAAGAAAAAAAAACAACTTTTTCATGATTTTGTGTTTCAGAAGCAAAATGTCCACTTTTTTTTTCAAGGATTTTTTTTTTTAACTTTTTCATATTTTTGTCACTCTGGCAGCAAAATGTTAACTTTTTTAAATTTTTTGCTTCAGAAGCAAATTTTTTACTTTTTTCAAATTTCTTCACTTTGAAAGAAAAAAAAACTTTTTAATGTTTTTTTTTTCCTTTCATAAGGAAAAAAAAATCACTTTTAAAAAAGTTTTTTTGCTTTGAATTTCTTTTTTCACTTTTTCAAGTTTTTTCACTTCAGAAGAAAAAAAAAAATACTTTTCATGTTTTTTTGCTTCGGAAGAAAAAATTTCACATTTTTTAAAAATTTCGACAACTGTGAGCTAAACCACCTTCAGCTCAACACCAGCAAGACCAAAGAGATGGTGATGGACTTCCGCAGGAAAACACCCCAGACTGCACCGGTGAACATCCAGGGGTTGGACATCGAGAGGGTGGAGACCTACAAATACCTGGGTGTACCTGCTGATAAGACTGAGGTCCTTCGGAGTGTGGTAGCGTCTGCTTTCTTCTATGCAGTGGTCTGCTGGGGAGCAGGGAGCACAGACAGGGACAGGAAAAGACTTAACAGACTGGTCAGGAGGGCCAGTTCTGTCCTGGGCTGCCCTCTGGACTCCATAGAGGAGGTGGGTGAGAGGAGGATGTTAGCCAAGCTGACATCCATCATGGACAATCCCTCTCACCCCCTGCATGAGACCGTGGTCCTTGAGCAGCTCCTTCAGCAGCAGACTGAGACTCCCACCCTGCAGGACGGAACGCTACCGCAGGACCTTTATCCCATCTGCAATCAGACTGTTTAACACCAGCACTGCTGTGTCCCGTTAATCAGCTGTTCTCATCTTTCATTCCACTACATGGAAGTTACTATGTGACTTGGCACATTCACAAATAACTACTGTATCCATCTGAATCGCACTGTTCTTCATACTTCATACTGACTTTGTGTAACATTATTTTTCAATGGTTGTAACATTACTTTTAATTGTTGTCTGTTTTTAATTGATCATCATTCTTCTAGGGTTATATCTTTTATTTGCTTGTCATGCATTTTAATGTTTCTTTTATATACTCGTCGTCATTGTAAATGAGGGCTTGCTCTCAATGATTTTCGAGTTTAAATAAAGATAATATTATTTTTTTGTATGTTTGTTTTTAAATAACCTGGTGCAATTTTTATCGTGCAATAACTTACCTTATCTATTATCAGATAGAAGTGTACATAGTGTGTATACATCTGTAATAGTTGCCATATTTTATTTTATTTTTACTTTATTTTATTCTATTTTATTTTATTCTATTCTATTTTATTCTATTTTATTTTATTTTATTCTATTTTATTTTATTCTATTCTATTTCATTCCATTTAATTTTATAATATTATATTTTATCATATTTTTTTCTATTTTATTTTATTTTAATATATTTTATTCTACTTTATTTTATTCTACTTTATTTTATTCTATTTTATTTTATTCTATTTTATTCTGTTTTATCTTATTATTATTTTTATTACATTTTATTTTAATCTATTTTATTTTATTTCATTTTCTTTTCTTTTAATTTATTATATTATATTTTATTCTATTTTATTTTATTTTATTTATTCTACTTTATTTTATTCTATTTTATTCTATTTTATTGTATTCTATTTTATTGTTTTTTATTTAATTTTTTTTAATTATATTTTACCCTTGTCATTGCTATTATTATTGTTATTATATTTTTTAACTATGTACATTGTTGTATTCCCCTGTCCCGTGTTTAACTGGCCACCGGAAGTTGCTGCCAGCATCCACCAACTTGATGCTAGCTTTGCTCTTTTTTTTGTTTTTTAGTGGCAAAAACAAGCCGTACTGCGGATAATCTTCAATTACAGCACAATTCAGCTCCTTTAAATGAGACTGTATCTCACTATGAGTCTTCTAAGAGGGTTCTAGAGCTGCTGTTTTAAAGGGACGGGGCATGACGCAGGGGTTTTAAGTTTACATTGCTGTTGACATAAGCAGCTGAGCCTACAGGAGAAGACAAATCCGAGTCACAAGACTTCTTCTTCTTCTTCCTCTTCCCTGAGCTCGGACGGCTGCCTTTCTGCCCTCACAGGTACAGTGAAGAACTCTTAAATAAGACTATTATTGATGCTTTGTTTTTAAATAACACGAGTGAACAGGAGGGGAGGTTTAACTGAAATTAGCTCCATGGTTGTATTCTGTCAGTTGGTCGCTTTCCTCCACCGTGACTGAGACGTTCTTTTGGTTTCACCTCTTTAAATAAGAGCGGAAATGATCGTGAAAACTTCCTTGTAAATGTTGATGTGCTGTCATTACCGTTTGCGTGATATGAGCAGCGAGTTTTTCAAGAACAGCCCACGAACAATTTCCCCGGAAGACAGTCAGTCTCTCCCCGGAGGCTGTCAGAGAGGAAGCCGAGTTAGTGAGCTCTCTGTCGGTCACTATGTTGAAGTTTCTGACGGGCTTGTATCGAAAATATGCTGCAGACAGCCACAGAGGTAAAGCTGTGTGTTACTGAGTGTGTGTTAATGTGTGTAGTCAGAGAGGTTGTCAGTGTGTGTTTAACTCCCTACCTGAGGATCTGAGGGCTGCCCAGAGCAAACTCAAGACCTACCTTTTTAGTCTTGCTTTTAACTTTTTAAGTGTGTGAACAGGGTTCGAGAGGATGGAAGCCGCCGGGTACCGCACAGGGAGCTTTGAGGCCCTTCACCACCCCAGTGACGATGATGATGATGATGACATGGTGGACATTGCAGGAGGGACTCTGGACTTCTCCAATTCGGATGACGTCCCCCCTCTGAACTCAGGTACCAGCACAGGTGATAGTCTGGACTTATTAAAGCTGCATGAAGACTTTTATGAGGCTTATTATATCCCTCAGCACTCATTCATCCAGAAGTGTGTTTAGAGATTAATATGTGTTACTCTCTCAAGTTTGAACCTGAGAAAACTTGTGTTAATGATTGTTAGCTGTAGTTAGCTCAGCTTTTTTTTTATTCAATGCACTTATAAATGAAGTCAAAGGTGCAAAACTCATCCCATCCTGATGTCTGTTAACTTGATACTTCTTGTTGGGGTTCAAAGCACCACCCAAAGGTTCATGTATGCGTTTGCTTCAGGGACTTTGTCTGGCTGACAAGTGCCCGGTGAAATACTCACTATATCTTTGATTAAGACCATCCACCTGTGTCTGTTTCAGCTGTGCAGCACCTGTTCATCTGCATGTAGAGACTGGCAGAGTCAATATTAGCTTGTGTAACAGACTAGTGAGTCACATAGCAGCTGGAAGCTGGAAGTGAAAGCAATATGATCCTCCAATAAAAAGATATTGATGTGATTTCATTGTAATGAAGCGGCCAATGGTTGCAACAAAAAACAACACAAATAGTCTCTTTGCAGGAGAATCTCAGTGCTGAGGGGTCTTTGTGACACAGCATTAAACAAATATCATACCTATGATTTTTTTTTTTTACTCTAACACAATCATGCATGAGTTGAGTCATTGGGCCCATTTTCCCAGAAACTGGGTCTTGTATACATATACAAATATATATATAAACATAAAAATATATTTTTATATGTATATATATATTTGTATATGTATACATGTATATTTATGTATGTGTATATATATACACATTTATTTTCGATATATATAATCCATTTATTATTTATAAATATAATTAATATATTATACATATCGTTTTTTAAAAATATATATGTATAGTTTTTTAAATATGTATGTTATATATAGATATATAATATGTATATATTTATATATACTAATTTATATATACATAAATATATATTTATATATATAAAACTACACTGTAAAAAATTAAAATATGTATGTGTATATATATTTTAAAAACTATACATATATACACACATAAAAAAAACTGTGTATATAAATATATATATATTTACAAAAAACATTTTTTCATAAAATGCCAATTCAAAGACAAGAAATTGGGTCTTGTATACATATACAAATATATAAATATAAAAATATATATTATATATTTATATATATATTTGTATATGTATACCTGTATATTTATTTACATGTATGTGTATACATATACACATTTATTTTCGATATATATAATCCATTTATTATTTATAAATATAATTAATATATTATACATATCGGTTTTTTTTAAATATATATGTATAGTTTTTGAAATATGTATGTTATTTATAGATATATAATATGTATAAATTTATGTATATACAAATGAGTATATATCAATATATGTGTATATATGTATTTGTATATTTATATATATTTATATGCCATATGTGTGCGCAACCTAACCATTAGGCCAATCCTCGCCCGTGTTCTCATGTTTTATAGCTTTGTTTTTGGTCTGAACCCCTCATACTCCATCTGCAGCCATATCACGTCTCTGCTCTCTACAAGGTCCCAAACAACATGTTAAATTCTACACCCAGGAGGGAGGCAGTGACAAAGTTATTAACAGCACATATACAGGACCTATTTATATATATTAATACAAACACATCTCACTGTATGGTCATGTTTCCACCACTGAGAGCGACTGCTTCTTTGTTGTGGTAACAATCAGTGATGTGGTCACCATCAGAGGTCGTGTGGTTGTCGTTTCCTTTCGAGACGCTCGTCTCTAAATATTACTGTGGCTGAGCGGCTGAGCTCAGATTTGAAGCTCTGCTGCCGAACATGGTTCTGATGAATTGTTGCATTGTTCTGTTATTATAATAAAAAGTGTGTGAGTGAGTCACATGCTTCCAGTGAACTGTAGTCATTCATTAGAGTAATGAGCGAGCACATGCTCTCACATGAAACAAACCAGAGCTTTACAAACCAGAACCACAGTGAGCTCCGGCTCTGAGGTTGAGTTTGAGAGACTTCCTGTAACATCCGTGACATCTGAACCTTGTCTGCCTGGTAACTGATGATGTCATCCACTGCCACCTTTAGCACAACAAACTTCAGATGAGCAGAAATGATCTTATCTGGTGTCCCAGCAGCTCTCAGGGATCCAGCAGGAACAGTTTCGCCCTTGGAAGAGGACTTTTCCCTCTTTTTTATAATTGTTTTTTCTTCATGGACTAAAAGAACAAGACATACAAAGATATCATTAAATTGTTCTTCATGAAAAAAATGTTAGTTGTTGCTCTAATGGCCTCTATCGATGGTACTTTCCTCTGTGAGACGCTGTTATGGAGTTAAATGACCTGCCTGGTTACTGATGATGTCACTGTGACATCATCAGCCAAGTCTTTACCAACAGGAAGTCTGAAGACCAAATGTTCGTCTCAATGGGAGACGCTTCTGTCAGGGTGTGTGTGTGTGTGTGTGTGTGTGTGTGTGTGGCTTCTGTCGGGGTTGAAATGTGTGTGTGTGTGTGTGTGTGTGTGTGTGTGTGTGTGTGTGTGTGTGTGTGTGTGTGTGGCTTCTGTCGGAGATTGTGTGTCTGTCTGTCTGTCTGTCAGTGTGTGTGTGTGTGTGTGGCTTCTGTCAGAGATTTTTGTGTGTCTGTCTGTCTGTCAGTGTGTGTCTGTGTGTGTGTGTGTGTGTGTGTGAGTGTGAGTGTCTGTATGTCTGTGTGTGTGTGTGTCGGAGAATGTCAGTGTGTGTGTGTGTCTCTCCGTCAGAGTGTGTGTGTGCCTGTGTCTGTGTCGTTCTGTCGGAGTGTGTGTGTGTGTGTGTGTGTGTGTGTCTGTGTCTATGTCGTTCTGTCGGAGTGTGTGTGTGTGTCTTTCAGAGTTAGTGTGTGTCTGTCTGTCGGAGAGTGTGTGTGTCTGTGTTTCTGTCGGTGTGTGTGTGTGTGTCTTTCAGAGTGTGTGTCTCTGTCGGAGTGTGTGTGTGTGTGTCACTGTCTGTGTGTCACTGTCGGAGTGTGTGTGTGTGTGTGTGTGTGTGTGTGTGTGTGTGTGTGTGTGTGTGTGTGTGTGTGTGTGTGTGTGTATGTTTGTGTAACAGGAGAATCAGCAGATTCTGACTGTACCGCTCTGCTGTGAGGCCTCAGACTGACTCTGGTGTCTCTGGTGTGTGTGTGTGTGTGTGTGTGTGTGTGTGTGTGTGTGTGTGTGTGTGTGGCTCAGAGTGAACCAGGCTGAGGTCAAAGGTCGTTGTCGTGTTGTAATAAGCTTAGTAATGGTTCCTGCAGAGCTCTCTGAGCTGTACCTGAACTCCAGCCTGAGTCCCTCACAGACTGAGGACCTGCTGTGACCCTGTTAGATTACCATCTCCTCAGCCTGCTCTTCACTTCCTGTCTGTTCACTGTGTGAGCTCACACTTCCTCCCTTTCTCTCCCTCTCTGTTTGTTTCCCTAAACACTCGTTAGCATGCACTTGAACTTGTTTCCACAAAGCTTCCCTGAAAGCATCTCTTCATGCAGACGTACACATTACACTGTTGCTCTGGGACTCATTAAGGTTCAGTGTTTGGAGGAGGGGCCGTCCTGGGATTCATACCGAGGTGTTTCTTAGTCAACAAATAATGTACAACACGGCCGCTCTAAAGAGTCCGTCTGATCCAGGGCGTTTACATCATGAGGCTGAAAGACATGAGAAGTCTGTGAGGCGCTACCTAGCAGTGTTCAGTGTTATCTAAATAAATCCCTGCTCTCAGATGAAGTCCCCCGCTCTCTCAGAGAAATGAGCGTGCTGCTGCTTGTCCTTGCCGTCTGGATCTCCTGTGTGTGTTTTAGTAAACGAGGTAAACATAGAGACCTGATAAAGAGACAAACTGCTTCTACACTTAAACTCTTCAGGCTTTGTTTACATTATTAAATCAGAAAATGTGCAGATTTCACTTCTACATAAGTTACTATTGAATCACCTTGCTCCCATTCACTACGACTATGCTCACATGATAACAGATATGATGATGGAGATGCTGCAAATTAATTGTTTTTTTATACCCTGAATTGAGTGGAAAATAATAATAAAACAAATAATAATAATAAGTATAATGATAATAAAATAGAAAAATAATGATAACAATACATATATAATACAATGATAATATTACAAATGATACATATAATATAATAATAATACAGTAATAATAATACGTCTACAAATAAAAATAACAAAACATATAATACAACAATAATATTACAAATAATATATATAATATAATAATAATACAAATATAAAACAAATGATAATATAATACAATAATAATTATAAGTCCAAAAATAATAATAACAATACATATAATACAATAATAATATTACAAATATTTCATATAATATAATAATAGTACAAATATAATACAAATAATAATAATACGTCTAAAAATAATAATACCAATACATATAATACAATAATAATACAAATAATATTACAAATAATAAAAAGTAAAATGATAATAATGAGTATAATAATAATATAAATATTAACAATACATATGATACAATAATAATAATACAAATAATGCAATAATAATACAAATACTACTACTAATAATAGTAGTAATAATAATAATAATACAAAGTAAAATATCAAAAATAATGAACTTTATTCTGTTAAATAAAGTTAAAAAGTAAACCAATAAATCATAAACAAAAAATAATTAAATTAAATAAAAAGGTTTTAAGAAGAAGACATCACATCAGAGGAAATAGAAAAGAAAAATATTAAATTAAATATATACATATATATGTATTTTAACATTTTCATTTATATTAAAAAAATATATTAAAAAGGAAATAAAAACAACAATAAATAATCCAATGAATAAATTCAACTTAATCCGTTAAATACAAAGAAATAAATAAAAAAATAAGAAGGTTATGTCACAAAGTTTTTTTCAAAGTTGTAAACCTGAAACCAATTTCAAGGATTTACCAAACCTGCAGGGAATCAGAGTTATGTAAAAACCCTGACCTGGAACTGAAGAGAAGGAGAGTCTGACAGAAACCACATCTCTAGAGAATTTAAGATCAGGGAGTTTTCTTCCAACAGTAGAGGAGCTGTTGAATCAAACCACAGCTCTGATTTTATAATGTGCTTCTTCATGACTCACACTTTGCTTACTCAGTCCTTTTAGTGCCCTGTATTTATTTAATGAGTTTAAATCTGTGGCAATTTCTTTACCACCAGTGTTGTAAAGATAAAGGTCATTGTCACCAATCATTCCTTTATGGCTCGTTATGTTGTAGTTACCTCGCTGCAGTTAGCCGTGGACTCTCTCTCAGTAAGCCGTCAACAGGATGTAATGAATGATTGACAGGAGTGAGTCACGGCTGTGGTTACAGCGGGTCTGCCTCCATGGAGCTTGTCCCTTTTTTTTATACCACAGTGTTTACTCCAGAAGGTCACATGTGGTCGCTGAGTGGAAGGTAAATGTGTTTACACTCAGAGTTAAGAACAAGTGTCACATAAATACAGACAGGAGCTGCTACTACAGCCGCAAACATCAAACCACATTACAGGTCAAGTGCTCTAAAGTTCAATCAATCAATCAATCTTTATTTAAAGAGCGCCAAATCACAACAAACATTATCTGGAGACTCTTTTACAAACAGAGCAGGCCTAGACCAAGACAGGATAAGACTCAGTCTGACCCCACCTTAATCCACCATGAGCCTTGCACCTCACAGTATTAACAAGTTACAGTGGCAAGGACAAACTTCCTTTAACAGGCAGAAACCTCCAGCAGGACCAGACTCATGTTAGACACACATCTGCTGAGACCGAGTTGGGTCTGGAAAGAGGGATAGAGGAGAATAAGAGAGAGAGGGAGAGTGGTGATAGTGATGAGACAGATAGTAGTAGTTGTATCCCCTGAGGTCTGGCACGTCCACAGCAGCAGAGATCCAGAGGAACCTATGAGACAAGGGAGCTCAGGGACTCCAGAAAGGTCTATGGTTAGTAACTTTAATGGGACAGGGAGAGTTAAAGTAAGTAATGAGAGAGTTGGGGGGAAGGGGGTGAGATAGGATCCCAGTGTGTCAGTCTAAGCCTATAGCAGCATAACTAAGAGCTGGTCCAAGCCTGATCCAGCTCTAACTATAAGCTTTATCAAAAAGGAAAGTTTGAAGCCTACTCTTAAAAGTAGAGAGGGTGTCTACCTCCCGGACCCTGACTGGTACATGATTCCAAAGGAGAGGGGCCTGATAACTGAAGGCTCTACCTCCCATACTACTTTTAGAGACTTTAGGTATGACTAGCAGGCCTGCATGTTGGGAGCGTAGTGTTTTAGAGGGGTAATAAGGCACTACAAGCTCTTTAAAGACAAATGACAGTTACTCTCCGGATCACTAAAAGGGAAGTGGTCTATATCTGGTCAGAATCTTCGGAGTCACAGTCACAACCGCTGAGAGAGCTGAGGGTTGCTTTAATCTTGAAGACGGAGCACGAGAGATCTCACTCAGGACACTTTTGTTTTTTTTGTTTTTTTTGTTTTTAAACCTGAAATTTCTCACCTCTAAAGTGTAAATAAAATAAAATAACATTTCTAAATGAAGATAGATTGAGTTCCTTCCCCACCAGTCATGTTTCACAGGCATCAAACAGAATGGTTTAAATATATTAAAATTTTATTTAACATTTGTTATATTTATATTGAGGAAAATTATATCACAGTAATTATCGTTATTGAATTATCACCCAGCCCTAAACCTAAGGTTCAAACTTCAGCTTGTTTCCTGAGTTTGGGACCTGACTTCAGTCCAACCAAACTTCAGTGAAAGATAAGAACTCCTATGAAGTCCCTCCCTCTCCTGTGATATCTAAACCAGGTTTCTGTGACTCCTCTGGAGCTGGAACAGTTGCATCATGTCTTCATGTCGTCGTCACTTCAGGAACTTTATCTTGTGGAAATCAAAATAACTCAATAAGCTGGCGTCCATTCCTTCCTGATTGAATTTTCTCTGAACTCTTAAGTATGATTTATAACTCTGACAAAGACGTAAACATGTTCACAAGATGCATGTTTGTGCCATCCAGCGTCACGGGGGTCACATGAGACGCCACTTCCCATGGCAACGAGACATCGAGAGTTCAAGGTTCAAACCTACTCTGGAGACAGCGTGTGTGTATGTGTGTATGTGTGTGTGTTTGTGTGTGTGTGGGTGTGTACAAGTCATTCAGCAGTAGATAACATACCATGTGTTCTTTGGCAGACTGTGCTGTGGTCATATGACGGAGACAGCCAGTCGAATTTTCCAGAGTTTTCTGTAGAGAATCGTGTGTGTGAGTTTCTGTGTGTGTGTGTGTGTGTGTGTGTGTGTGTGTGTGTGTGTGTGTGTGTGTGTGTGTGTGTGTGTGTGTGTGTGTGTGTGTGTGTGTGTGTGTGTGTGTGTGTGTGTGTGTGTGTGTGTGTGTGTGTGTGTAGATATCCAGTGTAAATGTAAGATTTCAGTGTGTTCTGTCCCCTCTGGACCCGCTCACAGTGCTGAGCTCAGCAGGACGTCTCTCAGCTGGATTGGAGCTCCGGTTGTTTCAGGCAGTCTGTGGTGCTGCTGACCCATTTTCTAAGAAGTAACATGAGCTCAGTCTGCAGTGCGCACTTTGAAACCTAGCTGGGATTGTTCTCCTTTGGCGATCTAGCTTAAAGATGTGTTTGCACAGACTGTGCTGCCCATATCTGTCCTGTGAACACTGTGATGGTCTAGCTAACCTGCCTCTCTTTATGGTGTGTTGATGTTTTGGTGGTACTGAGAACAGAGGTCATCCAGGGACACTGGCTGAAGGGTTTCATAATGAAGTCACTCTCTATGTCAGATGCTTTATGTTGATGAGAGCCTGTAAAGCTTCTTTGCGTCTTTCTTCAGTTTACAGTACATTGTACTTAAAGTTGACAGGGCCGTTTCCTGACTGCCGTTTTGAAGCCTTAAGTTTTGCACTTGACATACACGAGGTAGCCCCACACTAAAGCATACTCCATCATCTATTTTACACTTAAATGAACCATCATCTACAACTTCATCTTAATGACACTTCAAACTTTGAAATGACACCTTAAACTTGTTAGGAGAATGTTAATTTCTGAAGTAAATCAAGAGAGACTTCTATACAACCTGCCTTTATTTCTATCTTTGGGCCCCTTGCTGGCTGTTTGAAAGAATCCAGAATGGAAGCTTTTCTGCACAGGGTGATCTAAAGATCTGCCTCAGACCTTCTGTGTGTTTTTTAAAAGGTCCAAGCGTGCAAGATGTTATGTTTGTATCTTCAAATACAAATAGACTGTATAAATAATGAACGTTGTATCCGTGTCGTCACTCATCTGTTTCTGAAGAGCTGTTTTGAGCCCAATCGTCGGTGGCAGCCATATTCGAAATGCCGAACTCAACCTAACGTCTGTCGAGCGAGAGTGACGTTAAGAGGCGGGCTTTGAGCCTCCTAGCAAACAGCTACAGTGTTCCCGCCTTTCAATCAAGTCAGCTGTGCCTCTCCTATTGGAAAACTTGTAATCTTAATATCTTCGTACAGTGTGTGCCGATCGAGAAATGAGCTATCCAGACTACACTCGTTTTTTGTACCAGACTGTAAACATGTTTATTTCTGATGTAAAGATCTGCTTTGTTGAATTAGTGTGTATGTGGTTTCCGGTACTTCCGGAGTCAGCCTCAAGTGGACACTCGAAGAACTGCAGTTTTTAACACTTACGCACTGGCTTTAATTCTCACCGCCGGAGGTTGCTGCTTGATCAAATCACACTCTTAATGGTAAATATTAAATGAAAGGCGTTTGTGAAGCTCTTTCTCTCATCCTTTTCCCCTCTTCACCCAGGCTGCTATGTAAAGAGCCCATCAGTAGTAACTAATACCATTCACACACTGATGGAACAGCCACCGGTGGCTGGTTGGGGTTAGGCGTCTTGCCCAATGACACTTGTGTAAGCAGGACCTGGGATTGATCCCCAACACTTCTAATTGAGAGACTCTACCACTGACCAATGCCGCCTCTGGTCAACGGCTGATCACTGCAGGCGGAATAATTGGCTCTCTGACGGTAAAGTGAAGTGCCGAAAAACATCTGTTGAGCGTACACTTAAACCGAGACGAGAGCTCGGGTCAGAGTCTCTCAAAACTAGCTATATTATGTGGCAGATTTGGCCCCATCTGCAGAAAACTGTAGCCTAGCTTGAGTGCTTTTTCTCACAGTAGTTTCTCTTTGAAGAAGCCGAGTTGAGTGGCCTCCTTTGCGGCTAGAACAATCACTGGTGACATGTAACTCCTACAACCCCACTTCAAAATAGCTGGAATATCTCTTTGAGGAACTAGGGATACCCAAGCAGCAACCTCTGGTCGTAAAATATGAGGCCTATGCGGAAGTGCTAAAAACTGCAGTTCCTTGAGTGTCCACTTGATGCTGGTTTCAGAAGTAGCGGAAACCACATACACACCCATTCAAAAAAGACGAGTCCCGAAGAAATGCTACATTCAAATTCATGCTAGTCTTGCTTTCAAATAATATGAAAGAATGATTTGATATTTAGCGTGACAATCACTGATATTGACTGATGTGAAAAATGTTCTCGTGATAACATCTTTTGTAATATCGCCCAGCTCTACTTTCACACATGGATATCTTACTGTAAATATAATTTTGCCCTTTAAACTGATAAACTTATGTCCCCTGCAGTTTGATTCAGCGTCACTACATTGCCATGACTTACCCCTCAATTCTCTCACTTATAAGTAACTACAGAAATGTCAAACAGGAAGTAAGAGAAAGTACAGTGCTGCAGTCCAATCATTTGAATGAGCAGTCAGCACTAAGGAGAGCTAAACCACAAGAATCTGGTGGTTGAGTCGTATCTCATTTAAACACTCAGACCTTTTGTGTAACAGGAAGTCAGGTAACACTTCTCCTGAGGTCACGGCGGGGCTTACAGAGCGTTAGATTCATTATTTAGTCTGTCAGGGGTCAAAGAACGCTCTTCAAGTGTTGTCTGATTTATTTAAACACAGCTCAGTCCTTCATTCTGTGAGTTTTACAACGTATTCACATGTTTAATCAGATTCTGAATGAAAACACGAGCGTTTCAATGTCTGATATCCCAAAAAGAAAAACAAACAGACCCCCAACCTGACCCCTGCGACCACACAGCCTTTCTTCTCCCACAGAACTCAAGAGATCAAGCCCTTCAAAACACCAATGACCTCATTCTTTACGCAATAAACCCCGTCGGCCAATCAGAGCGAGCTCACGGACTCTTTAACGCACCTCAGCCAATCACAGCCTGCTTCCCACACACATGGTCCAATCAAATGCCAATGAGGGCGCACTCTGCTGGAATCCACTTCCTCGAGGAGGGAAGAGGAGGGAAGAGAGCTCCAGTTTGAGTTGTGACACCGAGCGTGGAGACCGTGGGGGGGTGTGTGGGCTCAGAGATGAGACATGAACTGGGAGTTCTGGACTAAGCAGATGGATGAAGAGGTCCTGGTTGAGAATGGTGAGCTCTCTCTCTCTCTCTCTCTTTACTGCGAGGTTTTAGAATTATTCTCTTCACTACCTTTAGGATCTTACTTCCTCGTGTGTGTGTCTTTAAATGAGCTGAGATCACATCAAACTGGTCGAACTTGAATCCACGTCTCCTGGAACCATTAAGACCTTTTACAGCCCATCAGAGACTGGGTCATGTGGGTTCAGCTTTCCTGGTAGAGATCGATCTTCCTGCTGCTGTGTGTGTGTTTGTGTGTGTGTGTGTGTGTGTGTGTGTGTGTGTGTGTGTGTATTTGACACAGAGGTCCACAGAGACACATATACAGTGATTCTCAAACACTCTTATCTGAGCGAGCGTGGCTGGATTTCCTGCTTCATGCATGTTTGGGGTCACACGGGCCGCTCAGCTGAGGACACGCGCCTGTGTTTATCAGGCTGTGTATTCAAGCTCTCTTACATGTGTGAAAGTATTACATCTGTGTCCTCTTGTTATCTTCTGTGACTCTGCTGGCTTTGTTTATGCTCTCATGACTGAGGGGCAAAGTCCGGTCACAGCTGTGTTTGTAACGGGGCACACTCTAAACGACGTGTGTGAGAGCAGAACCTCTGAAGAGACGACTTGTTCTCAGGTGAACCAGACAAACTTATTTGTACAGCACCTTTCATACAGACAAACATGCTGCCCAGAGGGATTTACTAAGAACAGAGACAGAAAACAACAGAAATGGTAAAATTATAAAAGGCATGATCTTAAATCAGATACTTCAAAATAAAGTAAAATCAACACAGTAAACTTAATGAAATAAGTAAGAGGAGTAAGAAAAGTTTAAAATAAGGTAAAGTTAAAAAGATCAGATAAATACAATAGATAAATCGCTAAATGAATAAATCGAATAGACAATTAAGATAATAAATAAATAGATAAATAAATAAATAAATAAATAAACAAATAAATAGATACATAAATAAATAAATAAATCAGTAGACAATTAAGATAATAAATAGAAAGATAAATAGATAAATAAATAGATAAATAGATACATTGATAAATACATAAATAAATATATACATTAATTAATTAATTAATAGACAAATGAATAGATAAATAGATACATTGATAAATAAATAAATAAATAAATAGATAAATAAATAGATAAATAGATACATTGATAAATAAATAAATAAATAAATAAATACATAAATAAATAAATAAATAAATCAATACATAAATAAATAAATCAATACATAAATAAATAAATAAATAAGTAAATCATTAGACAATTAAGATAATAAATAAAAAGATAAATAGATAAATAAATAGATAAGTAGATACATTGATAAATACATAAATAAATAATTAGACAAATAAATAAATAAATAGACGAATAAGATGAATAAATAAATACATAAGTTAATGGATAATAAATGGATAAATAAATAGATTAATAAATAAGTAAATAGATAAATAAATACATAAATTAATAGATACATAAATAAATAAATAAATAGATAAAGATAAATAAAGACTGATAGATAGATAGATAGATAGATAGATAGATAGATAGATAGATAGATAGATAGATAGATAGATAGATAGATAGATAGATAGATAGATAGATGTTAAAGCAATGATTGTAATAAAATTGCAGGGCTTAAAATAAATCACTCCAAGACAAAAAGAAACAAGTAAATCATGAACACTTTCAACCTTCAAAAACCTTAATTCTTATTGTATGACAGAGCATCACAGCTCAGCAGAGGTAGGTGTTAATAAGGATCAGTTAATATTGTGCTTTAAAGTTAAATAAGTGAACCTTTCAGGTATGTCTGTATGCAGAGTAATATCTGAGCAGGACTGTAGCACGAGATATGTAGAAGTAATCCTTCACTTCAGCCTTCAAAAGTGACACCAGTATCGATCTTACTGGTCAGATTTGCACACAGAGGTTTGAATTATTCAGTCTTATTCTCCCCCAGCCGTTAACAACCTTTGCACAGACATTTTGCTGCATTGCACAACCACAATGTCCACAAATCCCTTTTTCATCACATCTCAACAATCACCAGAACATCAGCCTCCATATCGGTAATCTGTCAATCCCTCTGGTCTCAGTGTCGGTCTCACTAATCCTGCAGAGGTCGGGATTCGTTCGGCATTTTAAAGGCTTTTAGATGAACAGTCAGTTTGTCATGAGCAGGATTCGATCAATACAGTGAGAGTACTATCACTGCAGTCAGACGGTGTGTCACTAACACCTGTCTCCAGTTACACTACAGGTTTCATTACCCTCAGCTGACTCGTCTACTTCCTGGATACGGTTTGATGTGTTGTGTAAGGTCGGACAGTTTTGTAACAAAGATGAAAAACATGTTTTTGTCACCTCATGTTAGTAAAGTGCTTTACACTACTTACTTTATTTGTAGAGCTCTTTTCATACAATTATATTGTAACACAAAGTTCTGTACATAAAAAAATATGAATCAAATTAAATTAAATTATGGATACATATATATTATTTTTTTTGTAATTTAAAATATGACAGTATTTGACTTTTAAAAAAGACTAAAATTTGAACTAGATTATAAATCAATAAAGTCAGACAGAAAAAGACTCCGTTAAAAGCGAGACTAAAAAGGCTTCAAATACATTACTGGCTTGCAGACTTTTTGGACTTGTTATTAATGGAGCATGCAGCCTCAGCTCTCAGTAAGCATACCAAACCAGATGCCACATGGACCATCATCAGAGTAAAGTTTAAATAATAGATCCCTGAATGTAGGCATGGCTATGCATGTTGTTTTTTGTTTTGTTTTGTTTTATTTTTGTTTGTTTGTTTTTTGTTTATTTATTTTTGTTTATTTATTTATTTTTCTTTGTTTCTTTGTTTCTTTTTGTTCGTTTTGTTTTATTTAATTTAGTTATTTCGTTTTATTTTTGTTTGTTTGTTTGTTTATTTATTTTTGCTTATTTATTTATTTTTCTTTGTTTCTTTTTGTTTGTTTTATTCTATTTAATTTATTTTGTGGTTTTTTGTTAGTCTCTTTTTGAAGTAAATTTTAAAAAAAAAAGTGTATATATATATATTAATTTTTTTCTCGGTTTGATCCTTTTTTCTTTTGGTTTTTTTTGTTTCTTTCTTTTTAAAATTAAATTAAATTAACTTTTTTGTTTCATTTTATTTCATTTTTCCTTTGTTTGTTTGGTTTAATTTGTTTTAGTTATATCTTGAGTTTTTTTCTTTTTTTTAATTTATTTTAAATTTGTTTTAAATTTTAAATTTTTGTTTGTTTTATTTAATTTAATTACATTTTTTTTGTCATATTTTGGGCATTTTTTGTTTCTTTTTTTATGTGTGTGTTTTGTGTGTTAGTCTTATTGTTCCTGTCATTGTCTTTCTTGTTATTTGGATTAAAAAAAAAAACATAACTGATGATTCTGATGAAATGTTCAATGTTTACACGTTAAATCAGGCGTTAGGGAAGTCTGCTGTTTTATTCTGCTTTTAAAGCACTCTGACTTCCTGGTTTTCTCCTAATTTATAAAAAACATCTTCTCCATGTTGAAATCTCTCGTAGTTATGTAACATTTTCAGTTTGTTTTCGATCAAAACGGCTGCACATAAAAAAAAAAAACACAGCTGTATCAGGTTCTAGTGTCAGCTCTTCTTCTTCGTTGGTGTTTCAGGGAAAGAAGTGAGAGAGAGACTTTCACTCAGGACATTCTTTGAGCTCAGTGAGGAGTGAAACCCGTCCAACCTGCCCGCTCAGATCTTTGAATCCTTCTTTTGTTTTAAAAGATAACACTCACTCCTCCCTCTGTGTCGTGCAGGAAGTGTGGTTTCTGTTTGTGGAGCTCAAATAGTTTAGATCAAGACAAGGTTCAATCTCATTGTGTCTCACTGTGTCTCACTGTGTCTCACTGTGTCTCACTGTGTCTCACTGTGTCTCACTGTGTCTCATTGTGTCTTACTGAGTCTCACTGTGTCTCACTGTGTCTCATTGTGTCTCACTGTGTCTCATTGTGTCTCATTGTGTCTCACTGAGTCTCACTGTGTCTCATTGTGTCTCACTGTGTCTCACTGTGTCTCACTGTGTCTCATCTCACTGTGTCTCATTGTGTCTCACTGTGTCTCATTGTGTCTCACTGTGTCTCACTGTGTCTCACTGTGTCTCACTGTGTCTCATTGTGTCTCACTGTGTCTCATTGTGTCTCACTGAGTCTCACTGTGTCTCACTGTGTCTCACTGTGTCTCACTGTGTCTCACTGTGTATCATTGTGTCTCGCTGTGTCTCACTGTGTCTCACTGTGTCTCACTGTGTCTCACTGTGTATCATTATGTCTCACTGTGTCTCATTGTGTCTCATTGTGTCTCACTGTGTCTCACTGTGTCTCACTGTGTATCATTATGTCTCACTGTGTCTCACTGTGTCTCACTGTGTCTCACTGTGTCTCATTGTGTCTCACTGTGTCTCACTGTGTCTCATTGTGTCTCACTGTGTCTCATTGTGTCTCATTGTGTCTCACTGTGTCTCAGTGTGTCTCATTGTGTCTCACTGTGTGTGCACAACAATCAACAAAGACTTCAGAATCCACTCGTTCTTATTCTAGCTGATTGTTTCAGCCTCGTCGTGACTCTCCGCTCTCAGCTCTGTCCTCGGCTGCTCTCACAGCACAAATCAAAAGCAGCTCCACTTCCTGTTCCCGTCTGGAGCTGGATCTGATTGGGCGCTGCTGTCTGGTTATTGTCGCAGACTGTGGATCAGACGATGCCACGTTCTCCTGCTCTATCGCTATTACAGCATACATTCACAATACACATTCTTCACTGCTCCCTGTGCCCTCCTCTCCTCATTGTCCTCGCTCAGTAACGACAGAATCAGCAATAATCCTGGGTTTGCTACCGCTGGCACTTTCTCAAGGATGTGGTATGTGTGTGTGTGTGTGTGTGTGTGTGTGTGTGTTTGTATGTGGTTGTGTGTTGTGCACAAGGCAGTTGAAGCTGCTGCATTCAGCTTATTGTGTTTTGATGGTGTGTCAATTCCTCGTGCATTTTCTGAAAATGTTGATCCTCTTCCTTAGCTTAACACAAATTCAAATTTTTCCCACCAGAGACGGCTTGAGTTAAGTGTGTGTGTGTGTGTGTCTGCAGGAGTTCACTCGCTTGTTAGAGTTACATATGTCTTTGATTGTTTGTTTGTTTGTTTGTTTCTTTCGTTGTTTCTTTCGTTGTTTCTTTCTTTCTTTCTTTCTTTCTTCCTTCCTTTCTTTCTTTCTTTCTTTCTTTCTTTCTTTCTTTCTTTCTTTCTTTCTTTCTTTCTTTCTTTCTTTCTTTCTTTCTTTCTTCTTCTTTCTTTCTTTCTTTCTTTCTTTCTTTCTTTCTTTCTTTCTTTCTTTCTTTCTTTCTTTCTTTCTTTCCTTCTTTCTATTACTTTCCTTCCTTGCTTCCTTCCTTCTTTCTTTCTTTCTTTCTTTCTTTCCTTTCTTTCTTTCCTTCTTTCTTTCTTTCTTTCTTTCTTTCTTTCTTTCTTTCTTTCTTTCTTCCTTCCTTTCTTTCTTTCTTTCTTTCTTTCTTTCTTTCTTTCTTTCTTTCTTTCTTTCTTTCTTTCTTTCTTTCTTTCTTTCTTTCTTTCTTTCTTTCTTTCTTCCTTCCTTTCTTTCATTCCATCTTTCTTTCTTTCTTTCTTTCTTTCTTTCTTTCTTTCTTTTTGTTTTAATTTACTTTATTTATTTTTTATTTTGGGTTGTTTGTTTGTTTTTTCTTTAATTTAATATAGTTTTTTTGTTTTTTTTATTTTTTTTTCTCTTTTCTTTCCTCCTTATTTATTTTATTTAAGTATTTTTTTTTTTTTTGTTATTTATTTATTTTTGTTTGTTTTATTTTCACTGATTCAATTTTTGTTCCGTTTATTTTTCTTTGTTTGTTTGTTTGTTTATTTTTTATTTTTTTATTTTTATTTAATTCAATTTTTGTTTTATTTGTTTTTCTGTTTCTTTCTTTTTGTTTGAATTATTTATTTAATTGAATTTTTGTTCATTTTATTCTTGAAGTCTGACCCTCTTTAGACCAGAGGAAACTGAGGTGACATCAAAGACAACAACAAAAAGACATCATGCATGAAATGATGAAGCAGAATGTGTGTGAAGATGTTAATGTACCTCTCTCTCTTTCTCTCTCAGGAGCTTACGAGGAGTACGTCACCCGGCCTGCAGGTATGAACGGCACCGGCCCCACCAAGCTAGTGGACCCGCTGGAGGACCCTCTCCCCGGCCTGGGCACATACGAGGACTTCAACACCATCGACTGGGTCAGAGAGAAGAGCAAGGACAGAGACCGACACAGAGAGGTACGAAGAGTTACGACGATAGAGATGGTGGATATGAAACAAACTGTGTTACTCTGATTCTGATCTCATCTCTGTGCTCGTCTAGATCACCAACAAGAGCAGACAGTCCACTGTGGCTCTGCTGCACAGCGTCAGTGATGCCTTCTCTGGATGGCTGCTCATGCTGCTGGTGGGACTCATGTCAGGTAGTGTGCTGTGTTCACTTGTTCATACACTTTCCTTAGTGACAGGCTGCAGGCGGAGAACTACAAACTGACACTGATGATGCTTTGAAACAAGGCGTGCAGAGTAACATCCATCACCCTGCACACACTTGATCAGGCAGGCTACAACTTTCAGAGGGAGGGCTTTTATTTGATCCTTAAAATGTTTATTTTTCAGTCCAAATGACGAGAAAGTTTAACACAAAATGGAATATGTCCAGTGGATCTTATCAGCTGTCAGCAGCACGTTGAAAATTAGGAAAGTGTGCCTGATTAGAAAAAATATTTTATTTAGTTTAATTTAATGTTGTTTAGTTTAGTTTTATTTTATTTGGTTTTAATTCATTTTATTTTATTTTACCTTATTTTGTTTAGTTTTGTTTTATAAAAGTTTAGTTTTTTTATTATTAATTTTTCTTTTTTTTTTTTTTTTAATTGTATTATTTAATTTTGTTTTGTTTTATTGTATTTTACTTTACTTTAATTTGTTATGTTTTATTTTATTTTGTTTTACTTTGTTTTAATTTGTTTTAATTCATTTTATTCTGTTTTTTTGTTGTTTTTCTTAATTTAATTTTGTTTTATTTTATTTACTTTAATTTAATTTTGTTTTATTTTATTATACTTAGTTTAATTTAATTTAATTTAATTAGTTTATTTATTTATTTATTTATTTTAAAAATATTTATTCACAATGTTTCCATCAGAGATATCAGCCCTCTCTTGAAAGCTACCACTTAAACTGTATATATTTTTTTAACACGTATATGTTGGTCTTCTCTCTCTCTCCCGCTCCCTCAGGTGCTCTGGCGGGCGGCATCGACATCGCAGCCCACTGGCTCACAGACATGAAGGACGGCGTTTGTCTCATCGGCTTCTGGTTCAACCACGAGCACTGCTGCTGGACGTCCAACGAGACCACGTTCCAGGAGAGGGACCGCTGTCCTCAGTGGCAGAGCTGGGGCGAGCTCATTACGGGGGAGTCAGACGTAAGACAACACGGAAACAGCAGACAGGCTGTCATTAAACTCTGCCTGCAGAGGGACACATGGTTTAAAGGGAACAGTGTTGACTCTCAATCTGTGAATGAAACATGAAAACAGAGTCATGACTGAATGTGGACTGTCTGCTGAAGCTTGGTCCTCTGGCTCCATCTACTGGTCGTCAGATGTCATGACAAATGAAAACACCCAAACTGAGTCAAGATGCTTCATTATTAAGAAGCAGCCCTGATTGGAACTCCCTATAAAGCACTTTAAAAACAAAGCACTGGTTTATTTTAGTCATTTTAAATCCTTAGTTGTTAACGTGTTAACTCTTTCATTCCTGTCTGTTTTTAATCGATCATCGTTCTTTAAAGGTTTTATCTTTCATCGTCTTATTTTCTTTTATACGCTTGACAACGTTGTAAACGAGAGCTTTGTTTTACGAGTCTAAATAAAGACCATATAAAACATATTATTTAAATGCTGTTGTATTCTTTTTATCTTTATTTCACACGTGTGTTTCTTTGTGTTTATCTGCAGGGCCCGTTCGCCTACATAATGAACTACCTGATGTACATCTTCTGGGCTCTGCTGTTCTCCTTCCTGGCTGTGACGCTGGTCAGAGCGTTCGCTCCGTACGCATGCGGCTCAGGAATACCAGAGGTAAAAACTGCACCCATAAAAATGCTGTTATAAAAAAGCAGCATGAACATTTTACTTTTGTTCCAAATCTTGATCTGCTTGTAATGATATCTATGATAAACTATGTGCGTTTCGAGCGGTGGACCCAGGGTCTAAATTTAGTTCAGGGGTAGATAATCTCCCCCCTAAAAAAGCCCCTGCTAGGGGGGTAGTACTTTTCAAAGGTCCCGGGACTTTTAGGGGGCAGGGACTGCAATGCTGAACATGTCTGATTGGTAGATTAACGCAGTGTTTTTATTCCGCCCGCCGTCCACAATAACATCACACACATCTGTGATTCACTTGATTTCTCTTTCTTTCATTAGTTTTTATTTGTTCTATCTTTTTTGTATGTGTGTGTACTTTTCAAAAGAAGAAGCTGTGATTCTCTTGATTTAGCAGCTTGCAACAGTAGTCTTCTCTCAGCCCACCGTGAATGCGTCTCTCTCCCGGTGTTCCGGTTTTAAAAGTGACCCTGTAAACTGGAGACCTTCAGCTGAACGTGTCAGTGTTTGTGGAGTTTACACAGCTGTTGAAACACAGAGGGAGTTCCTGGGAATGCAAACTAGTTTAGTTTTTATTAAGATTTCAAAATATCCTCATCAGATATTTAATGATCGTCTAAAGACGTTTGTGAGGGATGCATCCGGCTGAGAGTCTCCAGTTAACAGGGTTGCTGTTTAAACCAAAACACCGGCCGATCTCTGCCACGGCTTTTTGAGTTCAAAAGGATTTTAAAGCCGTGTTGAAACGTCTTTGCTACTCGCACTTATCTCCTCTCACGTGTTGATTCAGTGAATCCATCTGTGATGAAATATAGCACCATCTAAAACAGCGCCAGCTGAGTCTCTTCATGCTAACAGGCTAACTGTTGTGTTGCTCATAATGATACCTGCCTGTCCGTCTGCTTCTATGGTGTCATCTGTGATGAATGGTATTTGTCTTTGTTTTACTGCCCTCTACTGGTCTGGTGGTGTAGTGCATTTACTTTTTTATTTCTCCATACGTCACTGGCCTGATTTACACAATCTACCCGGGACTTCAGCCCGCGGCCGAAACGCAGACAACAATGGGGCACAGGAACCTTTTAGTTCAGGGTAAAGTAGTTCTGGGAGCTAAAAGATGCCCCGACATATAATTCTAAAGCACGTTTGTTCATTGACAGATTTACACAGGATGATAAACAGGGTTTCTTGCCCCACACAATCACAGTTATTCACTCTCGTTGATTTGATTCCACTTTATTTTTATCCCCCTGATTTAAAGCCACAGACCTCGCAGCAAGAACAAACCATTTGAAGATGTTTGGATTTACTCCCCAGAGTGTTTGGACAAGAAATATGGCTCCGACCTCATGTTTGCAGTTTGAAACCAGTTATAGCCTTTATGCTTTCATTATCTTTGTTTATGATCTCTAAACATATTGTAGCCCGGTCCATCTGCTTTCCCCTTCCTCCCTTACTCCACTCTCTTTAATCATTTCCATACAGCATCCATCATCACTTAGATTTGGAGGACACTGATGGAGAAATTTTATCAACAAGTAAAAAAGAAACAGATCCCTCCTCCTCCTCCTCGTCCTCCTCTCTGCCATCCGTGTTTACTCTCCTCGTCTCTTCCTTCCCTCTTTGTCTCTGAGGAAGTGAGGACCTGAAGATTTGCTTACACTGTGACAAGGAGACAAGTGGAAAACCCCGCAGAGTACAAACACATCCACACTGATTCACCGTTTCCATATATACAGATCCGAACACAAACACAGCTCGTCCCTGCACACACAAACCTCTCTCCTCTCTGAAATGAACACCGTCTCGAATTTCTCAGGACTCAAATCCGGCCTCGCCACTGAGAGGTCAGACGGTGTCAACGTGCCCACGCACTCCGGATTAACGGCTTATTTAGAAGACAAATACCCCCAAACTTCATTTGTTCTCCTTTCCCTTCCATAAATGTTTACACTCCTCTTCTCTCTCGGCTACACATGTGGATCCCTCGCACAAACACACCCTCATCTTCTCCACTTTCTCTTTCCTGTCTCCGCCAGATTAAAACCATCCTGAGCGGGTTTATCATCCGAGGCTACCTGGGGAAGTGGACCCTCATCATCAAGACCATCACGCTGGTTTTAGCCGTCTCATCCGGGCTCAGTTTAGGGAAGGAGGGCCCTCTGGTGCACGTCGCCTGCTGCTGCGCTAACATACTGTGTCATCTGTTCACTAAGTATCGAAAGAACGAGGCCAAGAGGAGAGAGGTAAGCTGTGGTGTGAGCAGTCTCTATGGAGAGCAAATGCAGGCAGAGCACAATCAACCGTGTGACACTGTAGCTCCTATAGGCTGTATTTTGATTATGACTTATTTACCTCTGAAGCAATGTCAACCAATCATGTATCATCACCAACAGTCTCTATGGAGAGCAAATGCAGGCAGAGCCCAATCCACCTTGTGACACTGTAGCTTATATCTGCTGTAACATGATGAAGATTTATTTATCTCTCAAGCAATGTCAACCAATCATGTATCATCACCAACAGTCTCTATGGAGAGCAAATGCAGGCAGAGCCCAATCCACCTTGTGACACTGTAGCTTATATCTGCTGTAACATGATGAAGATTTATTTATCTCTCAAGCAATGTCAACCAATCGTGTATCAACACCAGGATTTAAATGGTGTAAACAGTCTGTACGGAGAGCAATGCAGGCAGAGCACAATCTACCGTATGACACTGTAGCTTCTATCGGCTGTAATCTAATGATGATTTATCCATCTCTCGAGCAATGTCAACCAATCGTGTATCACCAGGCTTTTAGTGATGTTAGCAGTCTCTGTGGAGAGCTAATGCAGGCAGAGCACAATCCACCTTGTGACACTGTAGCTTCTATTGGCTGTAATCTAAAGATGATTTATCCATCTCACGGGTAATGTCAACCAATTGTGTATCGCAAGGTTTTTATTGATGTTTACAGTCTCTTTGGAGAGCTAATGCAGGCAGAGCACAATCAACTGTGTGACACCAGCTTCTATTGGCTGTATTTTGATGATGAGTTATTTATCTCTCAAGCAATGTCAACCAACCAATCAAATATCGCCAGGCTTTAAGTGGGGTAAACAGTATCTATGAGATAGAGATAGAGATAGAGAGAGAGAGAGAGAGAGAGAGACTAAAATCCAGAATGAGTCAATCAATAGTTCCTCTTTTAGAAAGGGTCAGGCTAGGACCAGCTCGCCCACACCAGCTCTCTGGTCAGGTCTAGACAGTGCTGTTAGACATGGAGGTATCGTAATCCGACGGAACACATGCGGAACTGAAAGTTCAAATGTTCACAGCAGATATAGAAGAGTGAAAGTACGGTCAGGGGAGTGATCTGCACTGAACTCTTGAACTTCTTATTACAGTAACTTTCAAACAACAGAGCTTAAAGAAGCAGGTAACTCCATAATCAACAACATACATACTGTTTACAGTGTTATACAGAGAATTCAAGTGGTTTATAATGAATTAAATGAAATCACAACCAGGTTAGCATGTCAGGCCTTGGGTGAGGAACATGTAGGAACAAGTTCTGTAAAAGTGTTAACACAGTTTAGAGACTCGTACTGGACAGGCTGTTGTCTCCTCCTCGTCTGTGAACCCTGTGATGTCTGATATCTTAAGAAACAGAAGCTACAGAGTCATAAACCTTACGTACATGCTCGTATTTTATCTCTGGAGACATCCGAACTGAAAGCAGATGTTTGTTGGTGTTCCTGTGTGTAGGTGTTATCAGCAGCAGCAGCGGTGGGCGTGTCCGTGGCCTTCGGGGCTCCCATAGGAGGAGTGCTGTTCAGTCTGGAGGAGGTGAGTGTTTTGTCTTTATCTCTTCCTGAATCAGACTTATATCTGATAAGACACCCTCTAATGTAACAGCTTCATTTCACTTCAACTAGATTCACGTCAACCACTAGACATTTCATCCGAGGAAGATAATAAACTCCTCTGAATTGGGTTTTAATTGCTTCCCTCTTCTTGTTTGATTTGTCTGAAATGATGAAACTTGATGCTGAGATCCGCCCGGCCACTGGCACTAAACTGAGACATAATAAACCATGAAGAAGAGTTTGCATTGATGCTGTTTCAGGATTCATGTGCCTCAGCAGGATTTTGATTTATCCCTTCAGGAGGGAGGGTCAAGTAGGGAAGTTTTACCCACACAGAAACGACCAGGCATTTGTAGGGCTGGGCGATAATTCGATAATGATAATTAACTATATATACTTTTTCTCAGATATCTGAAAAACTGATAACAGGCCTTTCCTATCACCTGAAGTTATTTGGTTACCACTTGTATAAAGGCCTCCTTTTATGTTTAGTACAGAAGCCCTAAAAGAACATGATAAAATACATTTCATCTTCTCATTTATCTTGTCTTATTTTTCTCATAATCTCGAGAAAACAAAGCTTGTTATCTTGAAAACGAGAAAAATAAGTTGCCATCTTGAGAAAAAAAGTGAAATAAACTCATGTCCTTTTAGGGCTTCCGTAGAATTCTCTATCTCAGTTATCAAAATGCTTAAAGGCCCTGTGAGGAGTTTTGAACTGGCTGAGAAACAGACTGAAAATGATACCGATGCCTCTTTATAACCTTCAATAGCAAACAAGGCCATCAGTAACAACACTGACACCTTCTCTGTTGTAATTTTTAATGCCCGAAACCACCCTGAGGGGGTCGGTGTCAAACCAGATGATGGACATCTCGCTTCAGAAACAGCCTTTATTTGACTGTTTTCATGGAAAATAATCACATTCCCTGATAAAGTTGACTGTTAAAAGACAACAGGATGAGGTTTTTGTTGAAAACACTACTTTTGCACCTACAGGACAAGAGATAAGAGGTATCGCTTTGTCCACAAGGGGGTGCCAGAATCGATACAAAACAAAAGTTCCTCACAGCAGCTTTAAGCAACCAGTTTCAGATTGTTAATCCAATCATATAATCCAACTAGGTCTGGGCGATAAATCAATAACGATAATTATCGTAGTGTAATTTTTCCCAAAATAAGTATAACAAACATTTGATAGGGGCGCTGGTGGACTAGCGGTCTATGTGCTCCACATACAGAGGCTATAGTCCTTCTCGCAGAGGTATTCTCTTCTCCCCACGTTTCCTGTCTCTCTTCACCTGTACTATCAAATAAAGGTGAAAAAAACCCCAAAGATGTTGGATAAAAATTCAATATATTTAAACCTGTAATTACACCCAACAACCACTGGAAAGGGAGGGGGCGCTAGTGGGTCTTAAATTCTAGTTGTGACTGAAATGACTAGGCATGTGTAGGGCTGGGCGATAATTCAATATTGTAAATTTTAAATCCAATTATGTAAATCATCTGAAAAAATACGAATCTGAAAGCTCAAACTTCATGAAAAAGATCTACTTCCTGTTAGCACTATCAAAAATGATGGATTCAAGAAGCTTATCAGAAAACTAAATCCAGATACAAGCAAACAAACTGACTTCAACTTTCACTCAGGAGCAAAAATCTGCCTTTAAATTGACATGAAATAAGGATTTGATATTTATTGTGATAACATCTTTTGCAATATCGCCCAGCTCTACACATTTGTCTCCAAACAGTAATGAAGGTTCTTTTCACCCTCCCTCCTTCAGGTCAGTTATTACTTCCCTCTGAAGACACTGTGGCGTTCCTTCTTCGCCGCCCTGGTTGCCGCCTTCACTCTGCGCTCCATCAACCCGTTCGGGAACAGCCGCCTGGTGCTCTTCTACGTGGAGTTCCACGCCCCCTGGCACCTGGTGGAGCTGGCCCCCTTCATCCTGCTGGGGATATTCGGCGGCCTTTGGGGGGCGCTGTTTATCAGGGCTAACATCGCGTGGTGCAGGAGACGTAAGTGTGGGAGGATGCAGACACACCTCATCTCTAAAATGAACAGTGCATTAATGTGCTCCTGTGTCTTTAAAGGTAAGACGACTCGTCTCGGGCACTACCCCGTCATCGAGGTCCTCGTGGTCGCCGCTCTCACCGCCATCGTCGCATACCCCAACAGCTACACCAGAATGAGCGGCGCCGAGCTCATCTCGGAGCTCTTCAATGACTGCTCGCTGCTAGACTCGTCTCAGCTCTGCGGCTACAAACAGGTCTGTGTGTGTGTGTGTGTGTGTGTGTGCGTGTGTGTGTGAGAGGTAGACTTCCATGTGTGTGAAGCAAAGGATCTGTTTGTTTGGAGGGAGAATAAACAACCAGTTTTATTGCTGTGTCATTCAAGACCCGTGAATTATGAAGCGTGACCGTCCGATTGAAGAGTTCTTATTCCTTTAAGTGTTTTCAGATTGATTCTCAGACATGTTTCCTTTCTTTCTGTCTTTTAATCCCTTTTTATTGCTTTTTCATCCCTCTCTGTCCTCTCCGTTTGTCTCCTTGTCTGCACTTCTCCTCATTCTTTCCAGCCGACCAACACATCAGAAACAGGTGTGGGGAACAGCCTGGCTGACCGGCCGGCAGGAGAAGGCCTGTACACGGCTCTGTGGCAGCTCGCCCTGGCTTTGGTCTTCAAGATGATGATCACTGTGATCACGTTCGGCATGAAGGTGGGTCCAAACACAAACAGAACAACATCAGCGCTCTGCTTCAGACCTGGACGACATCTCCAGGTGCATTTCGACCAAGAGTTCCGGGGTCTTTTAGCCCCCAGAACTACTTTACCTGGAACTAAAAGGTTCCTGTGCCCCCATTGTTGTCTGCGTTTCGACCACGGGCTGAACTCCCGGGTAGATTTCGCAAATCAGGCCAATGACGTATGGAAAGTCCCGGGACCTTTAAAGGGTACTACCCCCATTGCAGGGGCTTTGTAGGGGAGAGATTATCTACCCCTGAACTAAATTTAGACCCTGGGTCCACCAGTCCAAACGGACGTAGTTCAGGGGTAAAGTCCCTAGTTCCATGGCAAATTTCCTAGTTCCAAAGTAAAGTTCCTAGTTCCGAGATAAAGTCCCTAGTTCCGGGGTAAAGTTGCTGGTTCCGGGATAAAGTCTCTAGTTCTGGGGTAAGGTTCCTAGTTCAGGGGTAAAGTTCCCAGTTCAGCAGTAAAGTTCTAGTTTTGGGGTAAAGTTCCTATTTCCAGGTTCTGGTGTAAAGTTCCTAGTTCTGGAGTAAAGTTCCTAGTTCTTAGTTCACAGGTTAAGTTCCTAGTTCACAGGTTAAGTTCCTTGTACCAGGTTCCGGGGTAAAGTTTCTAGTTCCTAGTTCTTGGGTAAAGTTCCTATTTCTGGTGTAAAGTTCCTAGTTCTTAGTTCACATGTTAAGTTCCTAGTTCCGAGGTAAAGTTCCTTGTTCCAGGTTCAGGGGTAAAGTTTCTAGTTCCTAATTCTTGGGTAAAGTTCCTAGTTCTGGGGTAAAGTTCCTAGTTCCGGTGTAAAGTTCCTAGTTCTGGTGTAAAGTTCCTAGTTCTGCGGTAAAGTTCCTAGTTCCTGCAGTGGAAAAGCGCCCTCTGACATGTCCTCTGTGAACTCTGTGAACCACGTTCCTCTTTTTGTTCACTCACTCCGCTGTGACCCGTGTCTCAGCGCACACTCAGTGCAGCGTAGCCTTGTTCAAACACAGTCACAGCAGCATGACTCACCACCATGTGGAGCTCCATGGCGAGAGTTAAAGGGGAAACAATGATGACAGCGACACTGACATGCTCATAAGGAGAGCTGCTCCTCCAGATGAGGGCAGAGTTTTATTACAGAAGCTTCAAAGTGAATCATGGTCATCATGAACTAGCTGAAGATGCACATGGACGCCGTTAGCACATGGACGCTGATAGCACGATTATTAGGAGGAACACCATGTGTACATCACCCTCGGGCAGATAATAATTGAAGACGGGAGTTTTCAAAGATGGTCAGGAAAAATCACGATGAGTCATACCGCAGAAATGGATTCACATGGTTTAAAAAATTGTTTTTGAAATTTAAAAAGGAACAAATCTTCTCTGATGACACTGAGTGAAGCAGGCAGACAGAAACAACACCCACAAGAGAAGTGATCATCGTCTCAGGAGGACTAAGTTATTTTGTTTGACCATTTCTAAAAACATGTGTTTTATTAAAGTTCTCCTTTTTGTTAACACTTTAAAAAGACTTGAGAGGCGTTAAACTAAAGTATCATCGACTGGCTGTCGACATCAATCGTTCATTTTCAGCCTGTTCCGCTGATATCAGTGACAGGCTGCTGTTTTTAATCTGGATTATGAACTAAATACACAGAATGAAGTTATGTAGTAATTTTCTTTCTTAAGACTTTTGTGAAAGTCAATTTTTAAATTTTGTTTTATGCTCACTAGCTGGCATTTGAAGCTTGTGCTTTGAAATTTTGTCCATGTGATTTCATTTGATTTCAGTATTATTATCATTATATTATTTTGTATTTTATTATCAGTTTTTTTTTATTTGATTATTATTATACTATTTTTTGTTTGATTATTATTATATTATTTTTATTCTATTAAAATTTGTATTTTGTTTTATTTTATTATCAGTATATTCTTTTTTTATTATTATATTCTTTTTATTCTATTAAGATTCTATTTTTTTTATTATCTATATATATATATTTTTTTATCATTATATCCAGAATTTTAATTCACACACAAAACAGAAAAAAAATTGTGTATCTGCTTAAATCAACAAACAGGAAAGAAAGAATAAAGAATAAACAAACAAATAAAATTGCAATAAAATAATGATAATGAAAATAAACAAATTAACACAAAAAGATGAAAATACAATTACATACTGTCCTTGTTAGTTGGTAATAAAGATCTGGTAACACTTCCACTTTAAAAGATAATCATTCCACCTTTTAGTCCATCTATAAAAAAGTTGTTCATATGAGTTTGAGGAACCACTCCCCAATCCTGCTTTGACTTTCTTTTCCCCCTCCACTGTATTTATTTATGAATTAATGAATCTCTAAAGGAGTTTAAAACACACTGTTCTGTAGTGTTAAGCAGCTGTAGGTGTTTATTAATGCAGTAGATAAGAGACTTCAGTAGAAACAGAAACCTGATGACAGTGATGTTGAATTTAGTTTGAGTTTCTGATGAGTCAGCTCGACTGTCCTTTAGCTCAGTGACCTAAAGGCCTCGTGATTCATAAATCTCTCTCTCAGGTTTAATTTATTATCTCTAGACGTGTGTGTGTGTTTCAAAATGTAACACAACAACTGAATTTACGAGGCAGCGCTGACCGATACTTCTCCTCCCCGCGTCCCTCCAGGTTCCCTCGGGTCTCTTCATCCCCAGCATGGCGGTCGGAGCGATCGCCGGCCGACTGCTGGGCGTCGGCATGGAGCAGCTGGCTTACTACAACCACGACACATTCATCTTTAAAGGGTGGTGCTCGCCGGGACAAGACTGCATCACCCCGGGGCTCTACGCCATGGTGGGGGCCGCTGCGTGTTTAGGTGAGTGTTAACCGGACAGATCTGGACCTGAAGATAAGAGGTTTTTCTAACAACATGCAAAAGAATGAAGACTCCGCGTTGAGCCGGACTTGGAGATGTTTGTGAGGGCCTGGAGAGCAGCTGGATGAGGGCGGGGAGATGACAGTTGTTGAGAATATACAACCCAGACCCAGATTGATGCTGTGAAATGAGGGGACGAAGGGGATTTCCTTGTGCACTTAGTACTTGAAGTTAAGGGTTTTTAACAAAACAAAACAAGTCCTACCTCCTTTGATATTTGATCTACGGCCAGTTCAGAGAGGAATAAATTACATATTCACTTCGGCATCTTTCAAATCCTCTTTGTTTTCTCAGTGTGATATATATCGTGACTGATGCTCGCTCTGTTTTTTAACCTGGGGTCTTCACTGATGCTCTCCCTGCCTTGAATTTACATGTTTGTACCAAGCAGCACAACAAACCATGAGAATTGAAGCCGATGCGGAAGTGTTAAAAACTGCAGTTCCTCGAGCGTCCACTAGAGGCTGGCTCCGGAAGTACCAGAAACCACATACACACCAATTGAAAAAAGCCGATCTTTACAGCAGAAATAAACATGTTTACAGCCTGGTACAAAAAACAAGTGCTGTCTGGATAGCTCATTTCTCTATCGGCACACACTGTACGGGGTTTTCCAACAGGCACAGCTGACTTGATTGACAGGCGGGAACGCTGTAGCTGTTGGCGAGGATGCTCAAAGTCCACCTCTTTACGTCACACTCACTCGACAGAAGTTATGTTGAGTTCAACATTTCCAATATGGCTGCCGCCTCCGATTGGCTTCAAAACAGCGCTTCAGAAACAGACTGGTGACGTCACGGATACTACGTCCATCATTAATTCAGTCTATGGTAGGAGTTCCCAAACTTTTCAGCCGGCAACCCCCAAAATATAGATGCCCAAGACTTGTGACCCCCACTGTCCCTCAAAGTGATTTAATGTGGCTTCATTTAGCTGGTCTGCAGGAAATCACCCTACCTATATGAGCATGTGTCTGTGTTTCCTGTGCCGTTATGAATTAACCTGCTGCTACTGATGCTTTTGATAATTAACTGTTCACTAACCCTAAACTTAGGAGTCATCTGGCAAAAAGAGAGGCAGAAAACTCAATACATTTTCAATTTGCAAGTTTTTATTTCAAGTTTAGCTACTATTTTTATATTCTTTACTTAAATGGGTAAAATGTGGTATTTTTAGACAACTAAAACAAAAAAAAACATTCTGGAAGACATGTCACAACGCCCCATTCGTGTCTTGCGACCCCCCAGGGGGTCCCGACCCACACTTTGAGAACCCCTGGCCTATGGTATAAACACAGCATCACCCCTCTCAAACACATCTTCATCAACGATACGCTGGTTTCAGTTTCCGCCCTCAGTCATCCTCCACATTAAGTCAATCAATCAATCAGACTTTACAATGATATTGTAACACAAAGTGCTGTAACTAGAAGACCCCCCCATCCCCCAATCCAACCCCCTGTCAGTAAAGATTAATACAGCCATGACTTTGTAATTATGATAATTCAAAAGAAAAACAAAATGTCAACATAAGTCTATAAATGTTCAGTTTTTATAGTCCCTTTCCTTCCCTCCTTCCTGGGTCTTTGATCTGAAATATACTTGCAGGATAATTTAGTGCTGATACATGTTACATGTTACAGAACTGCCACGTTCAACGCACCCAGGCTCTGTACATGCAAGCTCCAGGTAGTGACAACACAGATACTACCTACTCTACCACCTGGACCCTCGCAGCCCCCACCACCCAACACACAACAAGAAGAGTCTGCAGCTGTACATTAGAAGACAGGGGAGGCGGAGCCAAGAAAACTGAGAAGTAGATCCCTCCATCCATCCTAATGAAGAGTTCAGGTCCCAGATTTGCGGAAACATCGAATACATGACAGAAAAGTTGAATTTAAACTCTGACCAATCTAAATACTCCCCAGAATTCCCCTCACTGGGGCACTTGTGGCCTAGCGGTCTAAGCGCCCCACATACAGAGGCTACAGTCCTCGTCGCAGAGGTCGCCGGTTCAATTCCCGGCCCGACCATTTGCTGCATGTCCTCCCCCACTCTCTACTCCCCCACATTTCCTGTCTCTCTTCACCTGGCCTATCACAGATACATCCATGACATGAGTCACTGCACACCTCATCAACCATGGACACTACCCCTCATAGGTAACCATCTACTGTTACTGATGTTGATCCTGAAGTGATGCTCTAGTAGGTATTCCCTCCCCCAGTCTCAGAAAGCCCCGAGTCACCACCGTCCTCAGAGAACTTTGACAGATCCATGAAGTCTCTGAGAAACAAGTAAACGTCTGTGTTTGTGGAAGGAGAGACGACGGCCGAATGTGGCTCGAAGAGGAGAGAGAGAGAATGAGATGCTTCTTTTTCAGGACAGGAAAATCCCCCAAAATCCCCCTTTTTTTTTAAAAGAACAAGTTTCAGACAAGTCTCTGTCTTCTCATGTCTGTGTCCTCTTTGATGTCTTGTTTTTTAAGAAACTATCTCACAGTGAGGAGGATGATGATGCTGTCAAGTGATGTTAAAGGATGAGCACGCTAGATAAAGTAGCTTCTGTGTGAAAATGAACCGTGAGGACAGAGACGTTTCTGTGTGAGGACCAAACTTTGATCTCAAACTTTAGCTTTTAATTACTTATATAAATCCGGTTTATTTATCAAACAGTCTTTATTTGTATAGCGCCAAATCACAACAAACGTCATCTCAAGACGCTTTTACAAACAGAGCAGGTCTAGACTCAGTCTTACCCCACCTTAATCCACCATGAGCAGAGCACCTCGCAGTATTTAGCAAGTTACAGCAGCGAGGCAAAACTTCCTTTAACAGGCAGAAACCTCGAGCAGGACCAGACTCATGTTAGACACACATCTGCTAAGACCGTGTTGGGTCTGGAAAGACAGATAGAGGATAATAAGAGAGAGAGGGAGCGGTGATAGTGCTAAGACAAGTAGTAGTAGTTGTAGCAACTGGAGTCTGGCACGTCCACAGCAGCAGAGATCCAGAGGAACCCACGAGACAAGGGAGCTCAGGGACTCCAGAAAGGTCTATGGTTAGTAACTTTAATGGGACAGGAAGAGGCATATCACAGAAGTAGTCTCAGTGATGTCACCAGTTGGTTTCTGAAGAGGTGTTATGAAGCCCAACGATGTCAATCACCATATTGGAAATGGCAAGGACAAACTTCCTTTAACAGGCAGAAACCTCCAGCAGGACCAGACTCATGTTAGACACACATCTACTGAGACCAAGTTGGGGTTGGAAAGAGGGATAGAGGAGAATAAGAGAGAGGGAGCGGTGATAGTGATGAGACGAGTAGTAATAGCTGTTGCCGCTGGAGTCCAGCACGTCCGTATCAGCTGAAGTCTGGAACGTCCACAGCAGGAGGACGTCTACAGCAGCCCCTTTTGACCAAGGCTGTTTCAGGGCCGGGTCAGAGCCAGCGCTCAATTGAGAACCGATTTTTCGTGTTTCGACTGTGAGTGAACCGGCTCCCGGCTGGGAAAACCGGTTCCAGAGCGGCACCAACTCTATGCTGGTCGAGAACCGCAAACCGCTCACGTCAGGGGCGAGGGGCGGGGTTGCGGTGATCAAAAACACAAGCCAAACATGTTTCCACCATTGTCCTGCAGCGAAAAAATAAAAGAGACTAATGGATTCAAAGGCAAAGCAGTGGTCGGCCGAGGAGACAAGCTGCCATTGTCCGCCATCGTTGTTGTTGTGAGGGACAGTTCGCGCTAGCTCTGCTGGGAAAACCAATCACGTAAATCTGACGTCATGACGTGCCTCTTCCACGGGCTCGTGTGGGCGGAATAACCAAAAGGGTGCCGTGTTGGTTTGTGAATTCAACCAGCGTTGAACCAGCGCGAGCACCAGCCCGGAAATACAACAAAGTTCGTGTTGGTCGAAAAGAGGTATCAGAGGAACCTACGAGACAAGGGAGCTCAGGGACTCCAGAAGGTCTATGGTTAGTAACTTTAATGGGACAAGGAGAGTTAAAGTAAGTGATGGGGGTGTTGGGGATGAGATAGGATCCCAGTGTGTCAGTGCACCAGTTCCCCCGGCAGTCTAAGCCTCTAGCAGCATAACTAAGAGCTGGTCCAAGCCTGATCCAGCTCTAACTATAAGCTTTATCAAAAAGGAAAGTTTGAAGCCTACTCTTAAAAGTAGAGAGGGTGTCTGCCTCCTGGACTCTGACTGGTAGATGATTCCAAAGGAGAGGGGCCTTATAACTGAAGCTTCTACCTCCCATACTACTTACTTGTTTTCAGAAATAAGATGCTAAATTGGTGCATTTCTCATATCTGTGTGTCTGAGTTGAACTTTCCAGTCCGTTTGTGTCGCATTAGAAACAAATATTTGAACTCATCAGTCTATCTACACCGCGCCAGCTCAGAGTCACTTTTCCCACGTGGACTGTAGCTGTTTGTTATTAAGTTGAAGTGAAGTCCAGACGTGTTAATGGAAGATAAGAAGAACTTCGCCTCCCGTCACTTTTCACTTCATTTGTCAAAGTGTGATCGAGCCAAGGGCAGAGAACCAGTCAGGAAGTGTTTGCTGTAAAAACCAGATGAGCTCTTCATTCTCACGGAGAGGAGCTGACTGTCTTATAGATGAGAGATAGAGCTGTCTTTGTTTCTCACTAGGATACTTGTGTATCAGTTGTGGCACATTCTGTACTTCACAGTCGCCCTATCAGAGTTAATGCACAAGGCTGACGGAGGCTCCAGGCAGTGTGGAGGATAACGTGTGATTGAAATCGACATTCTTTATTATGCTTTCAGTTTGTCTTTGTGTCTGATGTGTTTTTAAATAAGATGTAAACGAGACCAGAATGCAAAGTCAGTCACCAGGAGGACGTCTGTGTCCTTTAATCCTGATTAGTGAAGCAAGGCGAGTTTATTTATGGAGCTCATTTCAGCAACAAGATGATTTCAAAACACAACATGCTGTTATAACTGACTAAAAAGAAAAGTGTCTCAAAGTCATAGGTTATATTTTTTGGCATTTTCACCTTTATCGGATAGGACAGCTGAAGAGAGACAGGAAATGTGGGGAGTAGAGAGTGGGGGATGACATGCAGCAAATGGTCGAGGCTGGAATCGAACCTGGGACCTCTGCAATAAGGACTATAGCCTCTGAATATGGGGCACATGCTTAGACCGCTAGGCCAACGGCGCCCCTTTTTGCCTTTATTGCATAAGAAAGCTGGAGAGAGACGGGACATGTGGGGAGCAGAGAGTGGGGGAAGACATGCAGCAAATGGAAGAGGCCGGGAGTCCAACATTGCGTCCAAGGATCGTAGCTTCTGTACATGGGGCGCATGCTTACCCGGGAGTTCCACCAGATCCTTGTCCGGTCCATCTTCGTAAATTGATATTTTTAAAGAATTTGCAACGAAGTGGATCCAGTGGAAGTTAAGACATTGACTAGAATAGCAACCGATCAACTCCAGTGCCATGACGGATCGGAGACGGACTGGACACAGATCCAGTGGAATTTGGCCGTAACACTGCTAGACCAAAGGTGCCTCAAATTTGAGACACTATAATGACATGATTACCTTTGTGGACAGTGTAGTTGTCTTAAAGGTGTCCCTAAGGAAATGCTTAAGCGGCAACCTCCGACCGCAAGAATTGAAGCCAATGCTGAAGTGCTAAAAACTGCAGTTCCTCAGGCGTCCACTTGAGGCTGGTGTTGGAAGTACCGGAATCCACATACACACCCATTCAAAAAAGAGGATCTTTACAGCAGAAATAAACATTTTTTTGCCATGGCATGAAATTTACAGTTTCATTCATGTCGCTGTTTCACATTTCAAGGACTGTAAAAAAAAAGCATCAGTCAGTAAGTAGACGTTACACAATAACTACTAATCTCTTTATTCTCCCGCTGAGAAGACATGACTGCGATGAGTCCCTCCAACGTTCGGCATTAAGCGTTGAACAACAACAACACCACATTTTTCAAAGATCCTCTCCAAAAATTGATAAACAACCCTCACACTGAAGCTTTTAGCCGCCCGTGGGCTGGTGCTGGCTCTTAAGAATAGCGGGAGGCCATAAAAGAGCCCTTTGTCATGGAGTGAAGGGTTGAGCTGCACCGTAAAAGATGATTACAAACAGGTTCAGAGCCCCAAATAAAGAGCTCAAACTCCTACATGAAGGAATGTCAGAATCTGTTAATGCTGCACTAAATGCTGCGGCTCTTTGGTTTTTAACGGCAGCGACATGACTGGAAATAAAAGTCCTTACCGTACTCCTTACAACCCAGTGCAAGAGTTAGGGATGCATCAACATACTACTTTGAAACATGTCGACATGGAGCCAAGATTAAGACTTGTGTAATGAAAGTAAATACACAAGCTGATCAAACACCACCAGATGTGAATGGTGGTGTTATGAACTATTTAAATGTTGCATACGATAATAAGACATATGTAGAGTTTGCATGTTTTCTTCGTGCCTGCTTGGGTTTTCTGGCTTCTTCCACACTCCAAAATAATGCAAAGAAGTTCATTCACAACCTAAAAGTTAGTCTCAGGGTACAAAGTTGTGAAATGATGGCGTTTATTTGAAATAGCTCAATATTCTGCATCTGTCTGCAGGCCATCATAAAGATAAGAGCATCCCCGTGATGTCCTCGGCCCACAAAAAATGTGCATTCAATTAAGTTTAAGATATCTTCACGAGTCATCAAGTCCTCATCCATGAAACCGCTCTTAACACCAGCTTCTATCAGCTGACAGCTCAGCTGATTACATCTACACATCCAATCGTAAAATAGTGAAATGTTTGTTCTGTTTAAACTGCTCTGCCTGCCTTCTTTTGCTGCTCCCCCTTCACAACCCTCCTCCACCCCAGCTCCTCCTTTTTTATGCTGCGTCTGATTTTACCATTGTCATATATAGTGCGACTGATGCTCGCTCTGTTTTTCTAACCTTGGGGACTTTGCTGATGCTCTCCCTGCCTTGAATGTTACATGTATGCATACGAAAAAGATTGGAGGAATTTGGCTGGAAAAGCCTGATAAGATATTTTAAAACACCTTCACAGAAATCCCCCCACATGTTGGAGGAACTGTGGTAACCAAAATGCAAACCACTACCATGTTATGTTGGACTGCTCTGTTATAAATGACTATTTGAGAGAGATACACAATGCCCTGCAAGATATTTTAAAGATGTAATGCCTCTTGAGATCAAGATGGTGTTGGGAGGATTTTACCTCAGGACTATATACTATATAATGTATAACTGGAATGCTCGGCCAATGCATGTGGCCGATTCGGTGAGATTTGGTGCATTTTAAAGCCCCAAAAATCCATTTCCTGTTTATGGCGAGACCGCCTGAATGTCTGCCACGCCCCCAATTTTAGTCTGAGTGGTATGCCTTAAACAATTTTGAATTTTCAATGTGTCTACTATAGAATGTGCATTGTTGGGACTTGATTGGAGAAAAGGCCCAGGGCAAGATCTCTTTTTGGTACCCTTAAGAATTTGAGTGAAAAACTGAAAAAGAAAACATGGCTGACTTCCTGTTGGGATTTCACCACGACGTTAAGAGACTTTTTTGTAGGTCTTAGCCTGATAGATATAGGAAAAAATCTATCAGGCCTTGTCGGTGCTCGGGCCCTAAAAAGAGATTGGAGGTGTGCTCTCCCCGCCTCAGGCTTTGGCATTCCACGTAAGCCCATGGAAGGGTAGGGAGATCCTAGAACAAGAAGTTACTGCCTGCAAATAATAAATTCTTCTGACGAGTGTGGTCCTTACTGAATTTGTTTTTAATTAATCCCTCTTTGTTGTTGAATGATTCTGCTATCTTGATTTGTAACATCTCCATCTGACCTCCTGTTACCTCATCAGTAGTTCAAGATAACGTTTCCTCAGTCCACCACTTCCTGTTTCCATTAAGTCCTTATTTATAACACATGTTCTTCATTCTGTCTCTAATCTGTCTGATACTCCTCGTTTATTCGGTCTCTTCCTCTCTCTGTCTTCATTCAGGTGGAGTGACTCGTATGACGGTGTCTCTGGTCGTCATCATGTTCGAGCTGACGGGCGGTCTGGAGTACATCGTCCCGCTCATGGCCGCGACCATGACCAGCAAATGGGTGGCAGATGCTTTCGGCAGAGAGGGGATCTACGAGGTGAGCAGTGTGTGATAGTTCTAGCTGTGGAATAGCGTGTACCTCATGTAAAAGAACATGAGATTTAAGAGGTCAGGGTTTGAACGTTCTCTCCTCCCTGCAGGCTCACATCCGGCTGAACGGATACCCCTTCCTGGAGCCCAAAGAGGAGTTCGAGCACAGCAGCCTGGCCGTGGACGTGATGAGGCCCAGGAGGTCGGACCCCGCGCTGGCCGTGCTCACGCAGGAGGGAATGACCGTGGGGGAGGTGGAGGTACGGACACATGACAGCACGCAGTTCATCATAACACAGGAATGCAGGAGAGTGCACGGAAATATGGGACGCACATGTGCTGCTGTGTGGAGATGAATAGATGTGAGACAGCAAAGATAAGAAGGAGTCGATACAGACTGAGCTGAAGGCTCAAGAGCATTGATGTCATTATTATGACTTTTAAAGATAAGATAAAAGCTGATCAAAGACTTGTGTCTTTGTGGATGTTGCTTCTTGTTCGATGTAACGTAACTCTTTAATTTCCTCCAGGCGTTGGTGGAAAGCACTCGATACAGCGGCTTCCCTGTGGTCGTCTCCAAAGAGTCCCAGAGGCTGGTGGGATTCGTTCTCAGAAGAGACCTGCTCATATCAATAGGTCAGAACTGTGTTTCTGTGTGTGTCGAAACTAACCCCTAGTCGCCTCTCTGACATCACCGATCATTCTTCAGACAGTAGTTTTAAAACCTTGAGTTTGCTACTTTGATTGTTGCCACATTTTTACTGTGACCACACTCACACCGGAAGGTTCAGTCTGAATCCTCCACACAGACGGTGCCTCACATGAACGATCACAAACACGTCTCACATTCAAAGTAAAGTAGATTTGATTGCAGTTGTAGGCATAATAGTAGTATTAATTGATAGGACTTGATTTAGGAGTCATCTGGCAACAAAGAAAGGCAGAAAACTCATGAAATGTACTTATTTACAGGGTTTTATTTAAAATAAAACTACTATTTTGTCTATATTCTTACAATAATGGGTGAAATAAGTAATCTGGAAGACGTTGCGTTCCTCCATCGGTGTCTCGCGACCCTCCAGAAGGTCCTGGCCCACACTTTGGGAATCCCTGTTCTAGAAGACACTTAAAGAGACTGTTAAAGAGAGAGAGAGATGAAACAAACATGCTCACCCTTTTCTCTCTTCTCTCAGATAACGCCCGAAAGCGCCAGGAGGGCATCGTCAGCGCCTCCCAGCTGCACTTCACCGAGCACGCTCCACCTCAGCCTGCAGACGGCCCACCTCCACTCCGCCTCCGAGGCATCGTGGACCTGAGCCCCTTCACGGTCACCGACCACACACCCATGGACATCACCGTGGACATCTTCAGGAAGCTGGGGCTCCGCCAGTGTCTGGTCACGCACAACGGGTAAGAACGAACACACGCAAAGACACCCCCCAGAACTATGGGAATGGTTTTTGGAAAAATTTGACAAAAAAATAAAAAAATTACAAAAAAAAATGAAAAAAAATTGGAAGAAAAAGTTTTGAAAAAAAAGTTTTGAAAAAAAAGTTTTGAAAAAACAGTTTTGAAAAAAAAGTTTTGAAAAAACGTTTTGAAAAAAAAGTTTTGAAAAAAAAGTTTTGAATTTTTTTTTTTGAAAGAAATGAATTTGACAAAAAAATTTGAAAAAAAAAAATTTGAAAAAAAAAATTGACAAAAAAGTTGACCCGGAGCCTGTCGAAAAAATACATTTTCCTGAAATTTGAAATTGTGCTCCAAATTAGAAAAACGTGAAAAAAGTGAAAATGTTGCGCCTGCGGTTAAAAACATGGAAAAAGCAATGAATCAACACGTGAGAGGAGATAAGCGCGAGTAGCAAAGACGTTTCAACACGGCTTTAAAATCCTTTTGAACTCAAAAAGCCGTGGCAGAGATCGGCCGGTGTTTTGGTTTAAACAGCGACCCTGTTAACTGGAGACTCTCAGCCGGATGCATCCCTGATAAACGTCTTTAGACGATCATTAAATATCTGATGAGGATATTTTGAAATCTTAATAAAAACTAAACTAGTTTGCATTCCCAGGAACTCCCTCTGTGTTTCAACAGCTGTGTAAACTCCACAAACACTGACATGTTCAGCTGAAGGTCTCCAGTTTACAGGGTCACTTGTAAAACCGGAACACCGGGAAGAGACGCATTCACGGTGGGCTGAGAGAAGACTACTGTTACAAGCTGCTAAATCAAGAGAATCACAGCTTCTTCTTTTGAAAAGTACACACACATACAAAAAAGATAGAACAAATAAAAACTAATGAAAGAAAGAGAAATCAAGTGAATCACAGATGTATACAAATAACATTTTCAGATGCTTATTTAAAACGCTCGAATGAGAAGTGTTGAATTTTGTAAAAGTTTCAAATGTTGAGACTGAAAACTGCACTCTTGTTTTTATTGATAAATCACTAAATTAGCCGTCATATCTTTAACAAAATAATAATAAAATAAAACAAAAATGTTTCCAAATATTTCCCGAATGAGGATTGTGTAAAAAGAAAGCCCCTGAGAGTGTCCCCGATGTCTCTGTTGAAATCATCTGGTGTTAATCAAAAAGCTGTTTATCGGACTGGACTGATTTATTCATTCTTTGGATCACACAGATTTGAGCTTGACCAGTTGGGAATGTGAAAACAGAACACAGAACCTCAAGAATTCAACACAGTTTGAAGACGTTCTGAGGCGGAGAGGATGTTTCTGTTCCCTGTCATCATTTCCTTCACAGCTCTGATAACACGCCGAGTTTACTGAATAAAATGTAACTTAAGACGGATTAGATTTGAATCCAGCCGACCTTGAACAAAAGATACAATCTGGGAAACGCGGTTTGACGTGAGTCAGAGCAGAAACATCTACACGTTTCATCTCTGAAGATTGTACGCCTCACTCCACATCGCCTGCCTCAAGGTCTCTCTCCTGACAATGTGTCAATCTTCATCCCCAGACGAGGAGTGATTCACCAGCCAGAGAAACAACACTTCCTTCTTCATCTTACTTTGTGTCTCTTCTTGTCCCCGAGACGATGTGTGATTCCTTAAAAAAATCTGCTCCTCCACTCACACGCCACACATGGATCCACTCGGGCTGGATCTCCATGTTTAGTGTTGGCTGACGAGCGGGGCCTGTGTGAAGGGGATCGTGTGCGAGCCTTTCAGAAGTTACTTGGCCTGTCAGCAGCTGCTTAACAGAGATGTCCGACGACATACGTGCCCGAAGGCAAGGCAGTGAAGTGAACCTCAAATGAGACGCTTTGAATAAGATGTTCTGAGGAGCAGCAGCCTGAGACCAGAGGAGGAAACAGACTGAGTGACAACATGGAGACCAAGACTTTAAAGCTTCAGCTGAGCATTAAGTAAGGGATAATGTACGGTTAGCAGGTTGTTATGGGAATCTCGCAGTATTTAGGAAGTTACAGAGGCAAGGACAAACTCCCTTTAACAGGCAGAAACCTCCAGCAGGACCAGACTCATGTTAGACACACATCTGCCTCATTCTTGCTCTTCTCTCCACGTTTGATTCTAAACACTAGAACCTTAAATACGAAGGCCTCGGAGCTCTCTGCCTGAGCTTTAAGTCCGATCCATCCTGCTCAGTGTGAGCCAGAACCAGGAAGTGACAACGAGTAAACCGCAAGCTATACTGTTACATGTGTGTGCGGGTTTCCACGAGCCAGTGTTTGACAGAGTAGGTGCTTTACTCTATTTCTGTCTTCATGAAAATATACACTCTCCTTCTCTCTGGATCCCCGAGAGCCGTGTGTTTGAACTCGTCAGATTTCTGTCTAAACAGCTCGGGCGCTGCAGAGTGACACTTTGGCGTTAAGTTCTCTCTCACAGGGAGTATCTGCTCACTGCTCTGTGTGGACATGATCCACATCAGAGTGAGACAGATAACAGCAACACAGAGGGAGGGGGGGGGGGGGTGTTGGCGTTTGTAGAGCTGGATGTGGTTTAGTGAAAGTGAAGGGATTCAAATAAGGAGAAAAAGTTCTGATCTTAATCCACCATGAGCAGAGCACTTTGCAGCATTTAGCAAGTGACAGTGGCAAGGACAAACTTCCTTTAACAGGCAGAAACCTCCAGCAGGACCAGACTCATGTTAGACACACATCTGCTGAGACCGTGTTGGAGAGAGGGATAGAGGGAGATGAAGAGAGAGAGAGAGATGATAGTGGTGAGACGGATAGTAGTAGTTGTAGCAGCTGGAGTCTGGCACGTCCACAGCAGGAGGAACCTACAAGACAAGGGAGCTCAGGGACTCCAGAAAGGTCTATGAAAAGAGAAAAGTGAGGGAGATGAGAAGAAAGAAAAAGAGGAGAATAAATGGTGAAGGAATGACAGAAGGAAAGGACGGGATGAGAAAAGGAGACATAAGGATGAAAGAACAAAGAAAGAAAGAAAAAAAGAAAGAAAGAAAGCAGAAAGGAATGAAAGGAGAAATGAATACAAGAGAGAAAGAAAGAAGGGAGGAATAAAAGAGAGAAAGGAATGAAAGGAAAAATGAATACAAGAGAAAGAAAGAAAAAAGAAAGAAAGGAATAAAAGAGAGAAATAAAGAAGAAAGAACTAAAAAAGAGAGAAAGAAAGACGGAATGAAAGGAAAGAAAGAACGACAGCAGAAAGGAATGAAAGGAAAAATTAATGAAAGAAAGAAAGAAGGAAGAAAGGAATAAAAGCATTTAGCAAGTTACAGTGGCAAGGACAAACTTCCTTTAACAGGCAGAAACCTCCAACAGGACCAGACTCATGTTAGACACACATCTGCTGAGACCGTGTTGGAGAGAGGGGTAGAGGGAGATGAAGAGAGGGATGGTAGAGGACCCTACGAGACAAGGGAGCTCAGGGACTCCAGATGCAAGGACAAATTTCCTTTAACAGGCAGAAACCTCCAGCAGGACCAGACTCATGTTAGACACACATCTGCTGAGACCGTGTTAGGTCTGGAAAGAGGGATAGAGAATATGACGGGTGTGCTTAAACCGCCAGGACACCGGTGCACCAACTGTTTTTGAATCTCCAGTGATCGGACACATGGAGCAAACATTTGGGAGAAACTAACAGGATCTGGAAAGTCTTGTTTTCAGGCTCCTACAGATGCTTTCACAGAACCACAATGTGTTCGTCTGCAACGACTTTGATCACAGAGTCTGTCCGAGACCCTTAAATATGAAAATTTCATGCTTCAGTCTCCCTCGTCGTTGTAAAGTCAGTATGTTTGGGATTTGAGCTGCCGGTTTAACAAATCAAGACATCTTAAAAAACCTCAGCTTTGCATTTAATCGACCCACATCTGGAGGGAAACTGTGCGGTGTCTAAACCCCTGAGCCGCTTCAGATGAAATGTCTAAATTAGCGCTCGTACATCACCGCTCTCATCCTCGTGTCACCATTCTCTTTCTCTTTCTCTCTCCCTCTCTCTCTTTCTCTCTCTCTCTGCTTTCCTTCTCATTTAACGCAGCTGACGGGGAGAACACGGAGAAAGAACAAAATCATAAATAAGCAGGACACACACACGCATCGTCCTCTGCTCAGAGTCTCAGACAGCCCATAAATCGCGCTTTGATCACGACTTTAAAAGCGGCACATGTGGCTTGCTGAGGGTTTTTTTCTTGTGTTTTTATGGGATGCATTAAAACAGAAATAGAAGGAAACCGGTCTCTTCTTCCTGCCCAGCCCGGACGAGAGGACCAGAGAGCAAACGATGAGGAAGCTCTGCTGCTGCTGCTGCTGGCTATTTAACATCTCTGAGGTTTCCCTAGGCGTGTTTCCATCACAGAGAGGTTAATGGAGGAAACCACCATGTAAGAGGAGTTCTGTCCCTCCTTCTGTCCCTGCACAAGAACAACGTCCTCAAGACATCTCATTTTAACAACCAACCATCCCTCTGTTCTTTCTCTTTGGATTAAATCTGATTACAGTTCCTCTTTTACATCATTCAGAGGAACTTTACCCCTGAACTACTTGCGTTTCAAGCGGTGGACCCAGGGTCTAAATCTAGTTCAGGGTAGAAAATCTCCCCCTTAAAAAGCCCCTGCTAGGGGGGTAGTACTTTTCAAAGGTCCCGGGACTTTCATGGGGCAGGGCCTGCAATGCTGAACGTGTCTGATTGGTAGATTAACTGCTGTGTTTTTATTCCGCCCGCCGTCCACAATAACATCACACAAATCTGTGATTCACTTGATTTCTCTTTCTTTCATCAGTTTTTATTTGTTCTATCTTTTTTGTATGTGTGTGTACTTTTCAAAAGAAGAAGCTGTGATTCTCTTGATTTAGCAGATTGTAACAGTAGTCTTCTCTCAGCCCACCGTGAATGTGTCTCTCCCGGTGTTCCGGTTTTAAAAGTGACCCTGTAAACTGGAGACCTTCAGCTGAACGTGTCAGTGTTTGTGGAGTTTACACAGCTGTTGAAACACAGAGGGAGTTCCTGGGAATGCAAACTAGTTTAGTTTTTTATTAAGATTTCAAAATATCCTCATCAGATATTTAATGATCGTCTAAAGACGTTTATCAGGGATGCATCCGGCTGAGAGTCTCCAGTTAACAGGGTCGCTGTTTAAACCAAAACACCGGCCGATCTCTGCCACGGCTTTTTGAGTTCAAAAGGATTTTAAAGCCGTGTTGAAACGTCTTTGCTACTCGCACTTATCTCCTCTCACGTGTTGATTCAGTGAATCCATCTGTGATGAATTATAGCACCATCTAAAACAGCACCAGCTGAGTCTCTTCATGCTAACAGGCTAACTGTTGTGTTGCTCATAATGATACCTGCCTGTCCGTCTGCTTCTATGGTGTCATCTGTGATGAATGGCATTCATCTTTGACTTACTGCCCTCTACTGGTCTGGTGGTGTAGTGCATTTACTTATTTTTTCTCCATACATCACTGGCCTGATTTGCACAATCTACCCGGGACTTCAACCCGTGGTCGAAACACAGACAGCAATGGGGGCACAGGAACCTTTTAGTTCAGGGTAAAGTAGTTCAGGGGGCTTAAAGACACCGGAACTCTTGGTTGAAAAATGCACTTTTAGAGGACTGACAGACTTTTGGTTTCTCTCTATGCAGACGATGTGATCATCTATATATGACCACATCTTATATTAGCTACAAAAGGCACTCAGTGAGGCTCTCACAGTCAAACATGTGACTGCGTGACGGTCGTTCAACATTTTAAAATGTGTTCCTCATCCTCTTAAAGGGACACGGTGTTACTCTGATGCATCTGTGTGAAACCTTGACTTTGAAACTTAAAACTCTTCCCCTTGTGTTCCCACTGACTCTTTATACTCTGCATCTGTGTGCCAGCTTATTTGCACAATTTAAGTCCAATTCCTGGAAGAGTGAGATTAGACCTGATTAACTTTGTTCCCTCTGACGGCTCCGAGTGTGAACCCGAGCTCTGAGTTGTCATCTGTAATCAGCCGCAGTGTGCTCAGGCTTTTTATTTCCCCCATTTGTCTTCGTGTTTACTGTGTCTTCATGTTTCTTTCATCTCCCGCTGCGAGCCAGTTTCCCCTCTAAAAGCTGCCAAACTGTCAAAACCAGATCTCCTCTGGATATGTGCGCGCCTCTGCTTTCTGTCACTGCTTCCACTTGTCATGACGAAGCAATTTAAAGTATGACTCGGTGGTTTCATTGTTCTCTCCTCTGTGTGTGTTTAGGAGGCTGCTGGGAATCATCACTAAGAAAGACATCCTGAAACACATGGCACAGATCGCCAACAGAGACCCGGACTCCATCCTCTTCAACTGAACTCATCCGTCCATCCTTCCATCCTCTTCCTCTCTCTCTCTCTCTTCCTCTTCCATCTCTCCTCTGTAGACCAGAGGACTAGAAGACACCAGCTTGGAGCGAAATGCACCTTTTTACCTCGTCAGCTTTAAGAAGGCAGGTCAGAGAGAAAAAAGCCAAGTAAGTCCAGCAGAGAACAATGGAGCGTTCTGTCGTTTTTTCTTTGAAAGACGGGGGCGTGCTCAAAGAAAAACACTCAGAAACAATGACTCATCCGAAACTGACGCTGCTGGCCCTGATTTCAACTTCAATTCAGAAGGATGTAGGACAGACACACATGAGAAATACGTGGATGATTTCACATCTGCTCCTTTTTTCTGTTAGTTTCCACTCTTTTCTTTCTCTCTCTTTTTGAAAAGTGGAGAAAAAGTTCATTTTCTTCCGTCGCTTTCTTCCTAAACCTAAGAGAAAACATGGAAGAGGAGTGTGAGCGGCTAATCCTCTGTCACAGACACTGACAAGAAGAGGAGGAGGAGGAGGAGGAGGAGGAGGAAGAGGAGGATGACACCAGGTGAGATAAAGAGACGTTTCTGAGGGAGCTCCGTGCCGGTCTGCCCTCCGGCCTTGCCAGGCAAGCCCGGACAGAGCACTCCTCGCTGGGCTGATGGATGCTCGGCCACCCTCCCCCACTTCTCCTCCTCCTCGTTCCTGAAGCCTCGAGGGGTGAAGGATCCAGGAGTGTGAGAAGAGGCTCTGAAACACACACTTTACACTCCATAAAGACTCCACGACAGCCTGGGAACTCTTTCCACAAATGTCTCCTTCTTTTTTTCTTGTTTTTGTCATTTTTGTAACACGGCGTGAGAGACTCCAGCCTGGGAACTATGCAGTATTATTCCTTCGCCATGTCCGCCTGGCGATCAGAGGGTTATATTGACATAGAAGAAATCATACAAGCATAATGCTGCAATAACCATGTCATGCCTTATGGAAGATGTTTGGGCTGCAAAAACCAAGAATCATGACACATAAGTTAATTTATGTAAATGTAATAAAATTGTTTGTCCCACTAAATTATTCCACAGACTTGAACCAGTGTCGTGTGTCTGTTATTTATTTTATTATTTTATTTTTTTACTTTAAATATTTTTTTGCTTAAATTTTCACACATTATATACAGAAGATCAACATAAACAATTTAGGCAGGTGATGTTTTTCTTGTATAAAACAACAGAAATAAGTAGATAAGTGAATGAATTTTAAAAATAATAATAATAATGAATATTAAAAATTTAAAACAAAAAAGATAAGAGAAAAAATAAAACTGGAAATACAATAAAATAAATAGGTAAATTTTTACAATATGTAAAAATTGTAAAAAAAAAAAAAATTATATTAATAAAAAGAATAAACTTGTGCTTGTTATTTTAAGATATTTTTGTTTTTATTTTTTACACAGTATATCCAGAAGATAAATGTAAAACATTGTAGTGTTGTTTTTCTTGTGTAAAAAACAAAAATAAGTATTCATGTAATTAAATGAAAAAAAACCCTAATAATAATAATTTTAATAAAAAAAATAATTAGAGAAGGAAAAATGTATAATAGTGGAAATACGAAAAAATTGATTTATATTTAAAAATAAATTATTACAAATGTTAAAAATATGTTTTAATAATAATCATAATAAAAAATAAAAATGTTGTTTGGGAATTTTTGTTCCAGTCGTTGGATTTGGTTCAGATTATGTCTGAAAGCACTTTTTTAATCTTTAATCTGTCACTTTAAAAAAAGGAAAAAAAACAACTACTCTGAATCAAAATAGTCTGAAGGTAATTTAATTTATACCTATCCAGTTTATCAGATTATTATGGGAGTAGATTAGGGCCACTGAAAAAAAGTTCTGGAGGGCAGGTGAGAAAAAAAAAATTGTAGGTGTAATTTTTTTTTGAGAAAATGTCAGAATAAAGAAAATGACACCTTAATAAAAAATGTGCTCACCCGCCTCCAAATTTTTTTTATTCTGGATTAAAAGTGTTTAATTTTTTTTTCCTGTTTCCACTACGACATAGTTAAATAATTAAACATAAACCCCTTAAAGTGGCTCATAAAGTGGGTCTAAGCTCCTCATAATGCAGATCTGAAGTCTTCACTTTCAGATGGAGGACCTGAAAGTCTGGAGGACCTGAAAGTCTGGAGGAATGCGGTTTCTTGCTCGTGAAAGCTCATACAGCTCTTGATGCTTCAGGCTTTACGTCCAGTTTCCTGCTGATCCTCCAACACGAGCAGAATAATATTATTCAACACTATTTTTACCCCTTAAAGCCTCAGCAGGTCAACTCGTCTGGGTCTCACATGCTGACTCTGCTGGAGACTCTCAGTCCAGCCTCCAAAGGTTCCTCATCTCTGCACTGATTATTTTATTACTTTGTAGAAATATTCGAGGCCTGCAGAAGTTTGAGGACACGAGGAGACACTTTAGTTCTGACTCACTGATCAGCCATGATGTTCTTATTACTGACAGATGAAGTGAGTATCATTTGTTATCTCTCCACAGTGGATCCTGTCAGAGGGTGAGATGTGTCAGGCAGCAGGGGAATGTTTGTCCTTGAAAGTTGACGTGTTGGAAGCTGGAAAAATTAGCATGTGTGAGAATATGAGCAACTCTGAGAGAACCTGAGTGATGTTTGAAGACTCGGTTGGATCAGCTGAAAGCTGAAAGCTGCAGCTTGTGTGGTGTTCCTGGTCTACAGAGGTCAGCGCCTACCAAAAGTGGTCAAAGGAAGGAGAACCAGGGAACTGTGGGTAAAAACAAGCAGGACAAGATAATACTTCATTGATCCCCAGGGGAATATGGTTGTTACAGGAACACTGACATATAGCAGGTAGTCAAACAAGAATAAAGGTAGAAAAAAAAGAGTACAAATAAAAAATAATAATATTAAATACAATTAAATGAAAAAAATAACAATTATAAATTAAGTACAAATAAAGAAGAATAAATTAGAGTACAATTAAATTAATTAAATAAAAAAATAAAAATAATGAAAAATTAAAACAAATTAAAGATAGAGTAGAAATAAAGAATAAAATTAAATTACATGAAAAAAAATTATAATAATAAAATTAAACAAGAGTACAAATAGAGAAGAATAAAAATGAACACAATTAAAAAAAAAAGAAAAAAAAAAGTGATAAACAAATATAAATAAATTAAAAATAGAGTACACATGAAGAAAAATTAAATTAAATTAAATGAAACAAATAATACACAAAAAAATTGAGTACTAATAAAGAAGAATAAAGTTCAATAAAAGAGAAATAACATGAAGAATTAATAATAAAAAATAAAGAAGAATTAAATTAGATAAAATGAAACTAAAAAAAACTTTAGAATTAGAATACAAATAGTGAAGAATAAAATGAAATTAAAAACAAATATAATGCATGAAAAATAAAAATAGATAAATACATTTAAAATTAAAATAAATACAATTTTGTTCACGAGTGAGGGGAAAAGGGAGCGGGAGATTGACAGACGGATCGGGGCGGCGTCTGCAGTGATGCGGGCGCTGTACCGGTCTGTCGTGGTGAAGAGAGAGCTGAGCCAGAAGGCAAAGCTCTCAATTTACCGGTCAATCTACGTTCCGACCCTCACCTATGTTCACGAGCTGTGGGTAGTGACCGAAAGAACGAGATCGCGAATACAAGCGGCCGAAATGAGCTTTCTCCGCAGGGTGTCTGGGCTCAGCCTTAGAGAGAGGGTCAGGAGCTCAGACATCCGGGAGAGGCTCAAAGTAGAGCCGCTGCTCCTCCGGATCGAGAGGAGCCAGATGAGGTGGTTCGGGCATCTGGTTAGGATGCCTCCCGGGCGTCTCCCTGGGGAGGTGTTTCAGGCATGTCCGACTGGGAGGAGGCCACGGGGAAGGCCCAGGACACGCTGGCGAGACTATGTCTCTCAGCTGGCCTGGGAGCGCCTCGGTATCCTCCCAGAAGAGCTGGTGGAAGTGGCCGGGGAGAGGAGTGTCTGGGCTTCCCTGCTGAGACTGCTGCCCCCGCGACCCGGACCCGGATAAGCGGAAGAAGATGGAGATGGAGACAATTAAATAAAAACAATAATTTTAATACTACATTAAAAATAAAGGATATAACTAAAATGAAAATTTAAAGGTAAATGTTAAATATTATACAAATAGTTAAAATGAATCAGCAAATTTGTGCATGTTATGCACACTTCCACTTCCACGCCTTTGTTTGATTTCCCTCTGATGGTTTCTGAAGACGACCTGCAGCAGTCAACCAAACCGCTGATAATAACTGTCTCTGGCTCGTTTCCTCTGATCCAAACCAAACGAGTAAACCGTTTAATCTGCGGTCTGAACTACCTGGAAGACAGTCAGTAAGTAATCCAACACATTTTATAGATTCTAAATCTTCATACTGGTCTGATTGATCCACTGTGACAGCGTTAAGCCGAGTGTAACGGTCAGAATGCTTTCTCAGCCGCGTCCTTATTATTTGTTGTCGAGCGTTTGCCAGCCCTTTGTCATGTCTTCATTTTTAATGCATCTGTTTTCTGTTTACATGCGCTGCGAGACAAACCCGCTGAACGAACCGGCCCCGGCATTGATTTAGATTTATGACGTTCGGCGACTGCCAGAGGAATAAGACTTCCAAAGATGTGTTGATTCGTTTTAAACGAAGGTAATAACTGAGTGAAGAGTCTGGGCCCATGACCATGAATTAATTTAAGAACATGATTCCGTCTGATTAAGGCTCGACCGCCTTGATGCTCTGACTCTCTCTCTGCTCAACCCGAGACTCATTAGGAGCAGCAAATGTTTCCTTTTATGTGTTTATTTCATTTTGGAGTTTTTTTCCAACACAGGCCTCACAATAAAAAACGGATGGATTGGATCAACATTTTACAGCCTGCAGAGTCAGGAGGGTCAAACTTCAGCCTCAATCGACCTTTCAGAAGAAGGGAGAGTGTTGATCATTCGTGGATGGACGACTTCATTAACTGGAGTGGAGAGTAAGAAACTCATACTATTACTTTTTCATTACGGAGGCTTCGACTTGAACAGATTCACAGACTGTCTTGTAAATGATGGAGCTTAACACTTGGTGTCTTTAATTGAAAATACAAAAACAACACCAACATGTTTTGGTCCTTTTCCTTTTAGTGCAGAGCTCACTCCAGAATCTGTTCATGATATTATGGACTGTAGATGATGAATTCACTTTAACACAGAGGAACATTATTCTGAAATGAACCCTTTGCTCACTCAGTCCCTCACAGAGTGTCCCATCTTTACCCCTGATAGACTCACGGCCAAATTCCACCAGATCTGATAGGTTTCTATTCTAGTCAATGTGTTAACTTCCACTGGATCCGCTCCGTTGCGTTCCGGAAATGAGTCAGCTGAGGTGGTTCAGGCATCTGAGAAGGATGCCTTCCGAAAGCCTCCCTTTACAGGTCCAATGTCCAACTGGGAGAAGGCCCCGGGTGAAGACCAAGAACTCGATGTAAGGATTATATCTCCCACCTGATCTGGGATCACCTTGGGATTCCCCAGGAGGAGCTGGAGAGTGTTGCTGGGGAGAGGGATGTCTGGGTCAATCTGCTTGGATGGATGGATGGATGGATGAATGGGATGATGGATGGATTGATGTATAGATGGATGGATGGATAGATGGTGAATAGATGGGTTGATGGATGGATGGATGGATGGATGGATGGATGGATGGATGGATGGATGGATGGATGGATGGATGGATGAATGGGATGATGGATGGATTGATGTATAGATGGATGGATGGATAGATGGTGAATAGATGGGTTGATGGATGGATGGATGGATGGATGGATGGATGGATGGATGGATGAATGGGATGATGGATGGATTGATGTATAGATGGATGGATGGATAGATGGTGAATAGATGGGTTGATGGATGGATGGATGGATGGATGGATGGATGGATGGATGGATGGATGGATGGATGGATGGATGGATGGATGAATGGGATGATGGATGGATTGATGTATAGATGGATGGATGGATAGATGGTGAATAGATGGGTTGGATGGATGGATGGATGGATGGATGGGTTGATGGATGGATGGATGGATGGATGGATGGATGGATGGATGGATGGATGGATGGGTTGATGGATGGATGGATGGATGGATGGATGGATGGATGGATGGACGGACGGACGGACGGACGGACGGAAGGATGGATGGATGGATGGATGGATGGATGGATGGATGGATAGATAGATAGATAGATAGATAGATAGATAGATAGATAGATAGATAGATAGATAGATAGATAGATAGATAGATAGATAGATGGTGAATAGATGGGTTGATGGGTTGATGGATGGATGGATGGATGGATGGATGGATGGATGGATGGATGGATGGATAGATAGATAGATAGATAGATAGATAGATAGATAGATAGATAGATAGATAGATAGATAGATAGATAGATGGTGAATAGATGGGTTGATGGGTTGATGGATGGATGGATGGATGGATGGATGGATGGACGGATAGATAGATAGATAGATAGATAGATAGATAGATAGATAGATAGATAGATAGATAGATAGATAGATAGATAGATGGACGGATAGATGGACGGATAGAAGAATGGATGGGTTGATGGATGGAAGAATGGATGGATGGATGGATGGATGGATGGATGGATGGATGGATGTTGTTGGTTGCAGTTTATGTGGCTTAAGACCTCTATCCCAGCGGTCACTAGTTCAACTTATTACATGTGTTCCTTATGTCTGAATCAGATACTGTGAACGTCAAAGGCCCGATTGATGGGGCGCCGTTGGCCTAGCGGTCTAAGTGCGCCCCATATACGGAGGCTATAGCCCTCGTCATAGAGGTTGCAGGTTTGATTCCTGCCTCAACCATTTCCTGCATGTCCTCCCCCACCCTCCACTCCCCACATTTCCTGTCTCTCTTCACCTGTCCTGTCCGATAAAGGCGAGAAATGAAGGCCCGTCTGAAACCAGAATGGAGCTAAACTGGGTCTGCAGCCTCAAAGGGAAGGCTTCTCGTGATCCGTGCTTTCCGGGGACCATCCCTCCAGATGACTTGTGTGTTTTTGTTTTGATTCCAGACCCTCCTGGTTTAAGGTGTCACTACGACTCACCGTCTCCCCACAGCAAGTCAGCGCCTGTTCCCCGGCCACATAATCTCTGTGAGAAGAGTCCAGACTCCAGAGAGACGGTGTGTGTTTGCATGTGGGGCTGATGACATCTGTGTGTGTGTGTCGGTTAATTGAAATATTCTGTGTGTGTGTGTGTGAAAATTGTTTAAATGTGTGTGTGTGTGTGTGTGTATGAAGGAATGTCAGTGCATTGTTGCTGCTTAGTAATGACTCGGTGTATTCCTGAGCTCAGTTCCTGTGGCTGAGACTTCACATGGGGCTCGTGTTACCGACCTGCTCGTGGCTTCTGCATTCTCACACCTCACACACCACACACACACACACACACACACACACACACAGACACACACACTGTTGGCCCCATACAGTCTGTCCTTCCCCTCTTTTTAATCTTGTTTGATTCTTGTTTGTTTTTCATCCTTCTTTCTGTTCTTTTTGTTTAAACTCCATCGCCTTACCTCATGTGCTTCCCTCTCATATCAGTCACCTTGTTCCCATGCCTGCCTTTGTCTTGGTGCACATTACAACGCGGTGAAAACATTTGGATGTGGTAATCGTCCAACTCCAGGTGTCATCCTACACCCCAGAGTGTCACATCTCCTCTCTTACCTTTCTCTCCGTGTGTGTGTGTGTGTGTGTGTGTGTGTGTGTGTGTGTGTGTGTGTGTGTGTGTGTGTTCACATGTGTGCAGAGCGAACATGCAAACAGATGACGCGTGTGATCCTCCCGAGGGCAGGACAGAGCGACCAAATATTTAGGATCAAGCACTGTCACAATGAGGCTGAGTGAGTGTGTGTGTGTGAGTGTGTGTGTCTGTTTGAAGGAATGCAACTCAATCTGATGTGCAGTGTTGCGTCGCTGCCCTCGTGGCCTCACCTGAGGTTATGAGGTGGAGGTTCTCACAGCTTCAGTAGCTGCTCTCTGTCTCTGCTGCTGCTCATGTATCACAGAGTAATCTCACTGACCTTCCCTGACAAATATGTGAACAAACCTGAAGGTGACGAGACGCTCACACTCATTTGTAGCGGTCGACTTAACACCCTCAGTACTTTGGAGAACACGACTTTATTGTCAGATAATTGGGGAACAAAAATACCTTCATATATTATGAGCGTTGGAAATGTTGAACCCAACCTAACGTCTGTCAAGGTAGAGGCGGGCTTTGAGCCTCCTAGCCAACAGCTACAGTGTCCCCACCTGTCAATTAAGTCATCTGTGCCTCTCATAATGGAAAACTCGTAATCTTAATATCTTTGAAATTGCGGTGTTATGAAAAAATTCACACCCCGTACAGTGTGTGCCGATCGAGAAATGAGCTATCCACACTACACTCGTCTTTTCTACCAGGCTGTAAACATGTTCATTTCTGCTGTAAATATCAGCTTTTTTGAATGGGTGTGTATGTGGTTTCAGATACTTCTGGAGCCAGCCTCAAGTGGACACTTGATGAACTGCAGTTTGTTTTTTTTAAGTTATTTTTTTGGGCATTTTTGCCTTTATTGATAGGACAGCTGAAGAGAGACAGGAAATGTGGGGAGTAGAGAGTGGGGGAAGACATGCAGGAAATGATCGACCGGCCGGGAGTCGAACCGGCGACCTCTGCGACGAGGACTGTAGCCTCTCTACGTGGGGAGCTAAGACCGCTAGGCCACCAGTGCCCCTGAACTGCAGTTTCTAACACTTCCGCATTGGCTTCAATTCTTGCAGCCAGGGGTTGCTCCTTGATTCGGAGTAGCTGAAGTGATAGGACAGATACTTCTGTGCCAAAAACTACATATATTCTTAAATCCCTGTTGACCTGAACAAACAAACAACTTTCAGCTTTGTTTGCTACTTTGGCAAAAAGTGCACTATGTATAAGACATCACCACCATCTTATAAATTACAGTAAAATATTTTGAAAACATGAATTATCTGTGTTACAAAAATTCTCACTTAAACCTTTTTTTGACCACTAGAGGGCAGCATAACAGGCTTTTTAAAGTCACGTTTGCATATTCTCTGAACAGTATGGAAGCCCTAAAAGAACATGATTAAATACATTTTACATTAACTTAATTTTTTACGTAGGAGGGTAACATTTGTATAACTTATCTGTTGTGATTATGTTAAAGCTAAAAGTTGAGCATATTAGGGGCGTGGCTGACTTCACTGGCGGGTACATTGTAGGCAGGAATCTCTGACTCTTGCTCCACCTTTCATGAATGTTTAAATGATCTGAAAGTTATTTGGAACTGCAGCTGGGATGAATTCTTATAACTCATCTGTTTGATTACATAAACACTTTTGCATAATTACATGCTGTGGCTAACTCAACTGGTTGCCACATTTTAGCTAACTCCACCTCTGCGCTGGTTTCTTGATTAGCCGAGAGTAAGTCTGAGTCATTGTTTGAAATGCAGCGACCACCACCTATGGGTGTCTCTTCTAAAAACCTATCAGTGAGGACACTAAGACTACAGTATGTCTGTGTTTTATACAGACTATGATACTATCCCAAGCACAAGTTGCAAAAAGCACACATCAAGCAGACAGGGAGCAATGTTAGCATTCATTCAAAGCAATATTATGTAAATGTAAACTACCACCAAATAAAGCTTGAATAGGATTTACAAAGATCACATTGTGTTTTTTGCAGTCCAAATTTACTAAAATCAACATTGTATTGTTCAAATATTCCAAACACTAATTTGAGCTGACAGCCGGACCAAGCCTCGAGAGCTGAGGGGCAACGAGTGGTCTGTAAATAACTCTCTGTGGGTTTGTCTCTGCAGTGAACCCCTGTAACATTTCATGTTGTTTGGTGCTCCATTGTTATCATGAATTATTAGTTAGCTCAGTTAAAGACCTGTTGACAGACTCAGGCTCCTGCAGACTCACTCACTGGACGTTTCTACTATTTAAACAAGGAATTTTGGAGAACTGATCCCTCCCTGGGGAACAAACCTAACTGGTAATCAAATAGTTTGAACCCCCCCTGAACTCGGTGCGTCTGGAGCAGGCCTCCAAACCTGAAAACTGTTCATCACACTCCTCCTTCGACTGGTATCAGAAACCTCTCAAAACATTAAGACTGCAGAAGAACTCCCAAACGTGTTCGCTTTGTTGATATTAAAGCTGATGAGTTCAACTCTGAATGTTGCTGACAGCTATACTATGCTAACATAAAGTGGTAGTACATCTTTCTTTCAATAATGTGCTTCTGTGTCTTTAAGTCTTCTTGACCTCTGCCCCACTAAATCAAATGAACCAACCTTTAAAGCTCAAGTCCTTCCCCCTGATGGAGTGACACCACTTCTTTTTTAAGAGCCCAAAAAGTAATGAGGCTGAAAACTGCTGATCAAACTCTGAGTTTAAAGAGGTGATAAGAGTGAGATCCGATCCAGAGAAAGTGGGAAATGGAAGGAAAAATTCTACGGGGCCAAAACACACTCTGGAAGTCATCTCCTGCCACTTGCAGTGTGTTGGGACGTTGAATATCGAAGGCTTGAATCAACCTTTCCTTTGGTTTGACAGCTATCACATACCCTCCTACCCTCCTCCCTCCTCCCCTCCCCTCACACATGAAGTTCTACATGTATGTTTGCAATCAGATTGGCTTTCCTCCAACATTTTGTTCCGCTGCTGGACAGCATACCGTGATTTTCCTCCACGGACGCTGGAAACTAGTTTGAGGTCATGAGTGGGACTCCGCCAGTGTGTCCCTGAGCTGCAGTCCAATCCTTTCTGAAATCCAGTGATCCAAATGTTGGATTTAAACACACTTAACCACATGCAGCATTTCACAGAAGCATTCATCTTGGAAGGATGGATCCATATTGTTTCAATGTCTCTCCAAACCTATTGGCCAACTTTAAGTGAGTGAATAGAGGACTGCTGTGCGTCAGGATGTTGCTCCACTTTTCCCTCTCAGAGATCGTAGGGGTCCAGGAGCTCCTCAGGCTGCTCTCACATCTGTGCCCACTAACTGTCATTATTTCCCCACGACCAAGACCAGCCTGAGATGGACACTAACTTTTTTAGCACAGTGTCAACAGGCAGAGGGGGAATGTGACAGACTACTTTCTGTGGATTGATTTGATGTGTGTGATCAGGTTGTATCAAGCATTACTTTGGTTGTTGAGAATCAATCACTGCTGTTATGAGGCTTTGACCAATCAGAAGCATTCCATCCCATTCCATTCCATTCTATCCCATATTATTCCATACTATTCCATTCTATTCCAACCCAGTCCATTCTATTGTATTGTATTGTATTGTCTTCTATTCTATTCTGTTGTATTCTATTCTATTCTATTCCAACCCAATCCATTGTATTCTATTGTATTCTATTCTATTCTATTCCAACCCAATCCATTGTATTCTATTCTATTCTATTCTATTGTATTCTATTCTATTCCAACCCAACCCAATCCATTCTATTCTATTCTATTGTATTCTATTCTATTCCAACCCAACCCAATCCATTCTATTCTATTCTATTGTATTCTATTCTATTCCAACCCAACCCAATCCATTCTATTCTATTCTATTGTATTCTATTCTATTGTATTCTATTCCAACCCAATCCATTCTATTGTATTCTATTGTATTGTATTCTATTGTATTGTATTGCATTGTATTCTATTCTATTCCAACCCAATCCATTCTATTGTATTGTATTGTATTGTATTCTATTCTATTCCAACCCAATCCATTCTATTCTATTGTATTCTATTGTATTCTATTGTATTCTATTGTATTCTATTGCATTGTATTCTATTCTATTCCAACCCAATCCATTCTATTGTATTGTATTGTATTGTATTGTATCATATTATATTCCAACCTAATCCATTCTTGCCGGCCATCTATCAATCTGAAGGTTGGCGGTTCGATCCCAGTCACATGCCGAAGTGTCCTTGAGCTAGACACTGAACCCCCACTGAATTGCTCCCTCTGTTTTATAGCGGTGTGTGAATGTGAACGAATGTGATTAGCTAACCTTGATGGTCCCTCACTGTAGCAGCCTCTACCGTCAGTGAGTGAATTGGTATGAATGGGTGAATGTGACGAGTAGTGTAAAAGCGCTTTGAGTGGTCAGAAAGACTAGAAAAGCCCTATATAGGTACAAGTCCATTTACCATTCTATTCTAGTCTATTCCATTGTAGCGTCTTACCACAGTGTCAACAGGCAGAGGTGAAATGTGCCGGACTTCTTTCCGTGGATTGATTTGATATGACGTGTGTGATACTGGCATCACTTTTGTCGTTCACAGTTGTTATTGGTTGAGACCAATCAGAATCAAGTATTCAACGTGGCCTGATAATAAGTAAAAGAGACGGATAATAATGGTGGTATCTTGGTGGTAGCTACCTTTGATGAATCATTAAGCTAGCTGATGTTTACAGATAGTAGCCGACAGATCACGACATATGACTATTAGCTTACGGCAAACATACTATGTAATGATGCAGAGACTTAATATTTAACATTGAGAGGCAGTTTTGTAAAAGGCTGTTTAGTGTTTTGGCCCTGTTTAGATCCAAGGCTTGGTAAAAAAAATAACTGACAGCAGCTCAACTCATGGACCTTGAGACATTTAATCCAACCTGTAAGCACTTTAGCAGCAGCCCGTCATGCCAAAAATCTGGTATGTGAATTTGAGTTTGTTGACTGGATGTTTTCACTCTTCTTTATCGTCAAACAGAGGAGGCTGATAGTGTATGAAAATAAGGATCAGGGAGCTGTGCAGTGGCGTCTTGTCATAAAAAACAAATGAAGAAGTTTCCATTTAAGTTGGACATGGGTTTAAGGCACATTTAAACATAAATTACACACTTTGGATGGAAAACAACAAACATCTGTAGAGTTTAATTTAACCCAGAAACATCTGCAGTAACTTCTATAAACATAAACAGATACATTTTGTTGTGTCTGTTGTATTTAAAGTCAGAGAAACACATCAGGATGAGTATAATTCTCCTTTTTTTGGTCTTTTTTTACGACCTAAATCAAGTTTAAGTAGATTTTGTATTTTAAAATCCAACATAACTCCTTAAAAACGGATGGTTATTAACTTTGTTTGTCTTTGAAGTTGTTTTATTTTGCCAATGCTTCTCCACTTTACTAATCATACATCCACCATCTCTATCTCTTGTTCACATCTCATTACAAACACTGTTAAATTGTTTTCAATGTAACCATCGATACAGCAACAAAAACATCCAGGAGGCTCTTTATTTGAAGCAGAATCAGTCACGCACGTCACTAAACGACTCAACCGTGCCACTGTGACCGATCCACTCACTGTGTGCTTTCCTCATCCATTAAACCTCTAACACAACCCACGTTTATCCAATACGACCCGTCCATCCCAGGACTGACACGAGGGTTAATCTCATTTGATTAGTTCCGGTACGACTGAACGTCTAAGCCGCTGAACTTCCCTGTGCGATGCATATTTCTCATATTTCTGACTCGGATTTCTCAAACAATCCATACGAGTCCAGATTGCTATCGCAGTAACCCTCCAGTCGTGTTTATTTTCATACCTAACGCCACGATTCAGAAACTCTACATGCTCCCTGCATATTGATCCCAACCTCTCTGAAAGCTTTCCAAAACAAGCTGCAGATGTGTTTTTTTCCAAACTGAAGTCCGGTTGATGTTTTGCTGGAGGATTATTACACTTGTCATTGATTTATGAGACCAGTATGGTTGCTTTTCCACGTTCCTACAGATCACAATCCTCAATCTATTTCAGTCTGAACTGTTTACGCCAACGTTTCCATCACATTCATCCACCACATTTAATTTTCTGGGGAAAACCCCTTCATCTCCGCCCTTCACTACACTCATTTAGTCATTTAAAGTTCCTCTCAGAGGTCATGTTGCTGCATCATAAAGTTGGTATTTTAAGCTTTTATTATCCTTGAAATAATATTTGAGTGTTTAACTGTTGTTTTTCTCCCAGTGTTTCATGTTGGCAGCCGCTGTGCTTTTTCCACTGTTGAAATCCAAAGCAAATATTTCTCTCCCCTACCTTTATAGAGTATCAGAGAGCGTGCAGCAACAAGCTGTGAATGTAACATTAGCTGATTATCACCTTGTAAAGTTGGATGCCTCTACGTGTTTATAAACAGTTTTAACAGACAAGGAGCAACACTACCATTTACCTCAAGTTGTATTTTTACAAACAGCACTCAGCCTCCTTCTAGCTCTGTTTTGGTCTCCACCAACTCAATAAGGAAATAGGTGACTCAATAATACCATAGCTCTACATATTAACAGGTAGTAGTTCATTTTGTCAGAATGGTTTGTAGTGCTTTTTGGAGAAGCAAAAAGCATCAGTACTCCCCTATAACAATAACAAAGTGATGTCAAAGTTGAGATAAATTTTAGAGTTGAGTTAGTTTTACATTTTATGATTGCTATTTTTAAAGCTATATTTAATAGTGTCTTCTTCTGTGAAGATGTATTCTCTGTTTGTTATATATTTTAGGATCCCATTTTTGGTTTGAAACCAGCTGCTGTAGCACAACACATTTTCCCATTTTGGCATCCATCCCAATCAACCAACTAATCAATCAACCAATGAGCAAACCAACCAATCAACCAGATAATAAACCAGTCATCCATCAATCCATCATCCATCTATCCATCTATCAATCCATGCATCCATCAATCCAAAAAACCAATGATCCATCCATCCATCAATCCATCTATCCAACAAACCAGTCATCCATCCATTCATCCAACAAACCAATCTTCCATCCATCCATCCATCCATCCATCCATCCATCATCCATCCATCCATCCATCCATCCATCCATCCATCCATCCATCCATCCAACAAACCAATCATCCATCCATCCATCCATCATCCATCCATCCATCCATCCATCCATCCATCCATCCATCCATCCATCCATCCATCCATCCATCCATCCATCAAACCAATCATACATCCATCCATCAGTCAAACAAATCATCCATCCAACAAACCAATCATCCATCCATCCATCCATCCATCCATCCATCCATCATCCATCCATCCATCCATCCATCCATCCATCCATCCATCCATCCATCCATCCATCCATCCATCCATCCATCCATCCATCCAACAAACCAATCATCCATCCATCCATCCATCATCCATCCATCCATCCATCCATCCATCCATCCATCCATCCATCCATCCATCCATCCATCAAACCAATCATACATCCATCCATCAATCAAACAAATCATCCATCCAACAAACCAATCATCCATCCATCCATCCATCTATTCATCCATCCATTAATCCAACAAACCATCATCCATCTGTCCATCCGTCCATCCGTCCATCCGTCCATCCGTCCATCCATCCATCCATCCATCCATCATCCATCCATCCATCCATCCGTCCATCCATCCATCCATCCATCCATCCGTCCAACCATCCATCCGTCCGTCCGTCCATCCATCCATCCATCCATCCATCCATCCATCCATCCGTCCATCCATCCATCCGTCCGTCCGTCCATCCATCCATCCATCCATCCATCCATCCATCCATCCATCCATCCATCCATCCATCCATCCATCCATCCATCCATCCATTCACCCATCCATCCATCCGTCCAACCATCCGTCCATCCATCCATCCGTCCGTCCATCCATCCATCCATCCATCCATCCATCCATCCATCCATCCATCCATCCATCCATCCATCCATCCATCCATCCATCCATCCATCCATCCATTCACCCATCCAGAAGAAGCCATCAGTACTTTGTTTCAGTCTTTTGAAATGACATCTGGTTTTGTCGTGGTCCAAACTTTTGGAGCAGCTTTTTGTTGTGTTGTGAAGGGCATAAAACTCTAAAGTTACTTCTGTTTATTGCTCTTTTCTTTGTACCAACCGGCCAACATATAAACGTATCCATTAGAGAAACTTTCTGTCTATGTTTGTACTTGTTCCCACTCATGCTGAGCCTCTTTTGTCCTTGTCACCTTTTCTGAATCATTCTTCCACTTTGCCTTTCTGCTCCTGTCTATTTGCTGGACTCATACCCTATTATTATAAATCCAATCCATCATTGTCCATTTTAAGTGCTTTCACTCAACTTAAAAGCATCCTGGTTTCTATGAATTCTATGAAAAGAGGAACTAGTCTGTGTCTGTTCCCAGTTAGCGACTTTGGTTTTCTCCCCACATTGTGTTTTTGCGATGCCTCCATTTCCAAACCTGCTGTGACATTTATTTTCTGGGATAAACATCTTCATCTGTGTGTGTGAAAATGCGACCGAACCGAGCCACACGGCTTTTCATTTTCTCATTCCCTGTAGGTTGTTTCCTTCTGCTTCCTGTGACAAACCCTCAGTGTGCCCAGGAGGGCCGCTTTAAAGACCTTATCAAAGGCTTAATAATGTTTGTTGCTGTACAGCAGGAATAACCACATTGTTTAGGTGCCCTGAAAGGTATTCTGATCGCACCACTCCCACTGACTCTGAAATTCCCATTTCCAATGGCCGGTAGTGAGGGCAGCGAGGTTGAAACAGTAGTATTGTTCTCCTTAAAAAAAGTGTGTGTGTGTCAGGGTGAGCGCTTGTCTGGCCCCACTTAGTCTCTTCAGGATGTTTTGGGGTTTCTGTGTGTGTGTGTGTGTGTGTGTGTGTGTGTGTGTGTGTGTGTGTGTGTGTGTGTGTGTGTGTGTGTGTGTGTGTGTGTGCATGAATGACTGTGTGTGTGCACCGCAGCTTTCTAAAACTAATTTCCTGGCTGGTTCTTATGAAAACAGAGAGCATGTTGGGTAATAATACAGGAGACGTGGGGAGAACAGCAGCACTGTTGATATGAAGGGTGTGTGGCAGCGATATGATGGATGTGTTGTGCTGCTGTGTGTGTAGAAGAAAAGGGAGACGGAGGGAAAGTGGTTGCAGTATTTAGAGAATGCTGATATGAAGATAACTGCAGCATGTAGGTGACTGTGTGTGTGTGTGTGTGTGTGTGTGTGTGTGTGTGTGTGTGTGTGTGTGTGTGTGTGTGTGCGGGTCAGGAAGGGTGGTACTGTACTGGTGGAGGCAGGTTAAAGAAAGCAGCAGGTCTTTGTTAACACTGTTGTAAAAACACAGCGGGTCAGAGTTAGTAGATAAAATGTTAAATCTGACAAATGGCCTCCATTCATCAAACTGTCAGCCTCGGTCTAAGATTAAAACTCAAAACTATTTTGTTCTAGAGGTCGGTTTGGTGAATATTGTATTAAAAGATGTTAAATGATGTTAAATTATTACACAGCTGAGTTAAAGTCTTGATGTTGATAAAAAATCTGGCATATTTCAGATGGATGCATGGACGTACAGATGGATAGATGGACGGATGGACAGATGGTTGGATGGATGGATAGATGGACGGAAAGATGGATGGATGGACGGACAGATGGACAGATAGATGGATGGACGGACGGACAGATGGATAGATGGACAGATGGATGGAAAGAGGGATGGTTGGATGGATGGATAGATGGATGGATGGATGGATGGATGGATGGATGGATGAACAGATAGATGGATGGATGGACGGATGGATGGATGGACGGATGGACGGTTTGTTTGTTGGATGGATGGATGGATGGATGGACAGATGGACAGATGGATGGATGGATGGATGGATGGATGGATGGATGGACAGATGGATGGACAGATGGACAGATGGATGCATGATGGATAGATGGATGGATGGACAGATGGATGGATGAACAGATAGATGGATGGATGGACGGATGGACGGTTTGTTTGTTGGATGGATGGATGGATGGATGGATGGATGGATGGATGGATGGATGGACGGATGGACGGATGGACGGTTTGTTTGTTGGATGGATGGATGGATGGATGGATGGGTGGACGGATGGATGGATGGATGGATGGACTGGCAGATGGATGAACGGACAGATGGATGGACTTACAGATGGATGGACTTACAGATGGATGGTAGGTTTGTTTGTTTGTTGGATGGATGGATGGATGGATGGATGGACGGACGGAGAGATGGATGGATGGATGGACGGATGGATGGTTTGTTTGTTGGATGGATGGATGATGGATGGACTGACAGATGGATGGACTTACAGATGGATGGACTTACAGATGGATGGTAGGTTTGTTTGTTTGTTGGATGGATGGATGGATGGATGGATGGATGGATGGATGGATGGACTGACAGATGGATGAACGGACAGATGGATGGACTTACAGATGGATGGTAGGTTTGTTTGTTGGATTGATGGATGGATGGATGGATGGACTGACAGATGGATGAACGGACAGATGGATGGACTTACAGATGGATGGTAGGTTTGTTTGTTTGTTGGATGGATGGATGGATGGATGGATGGATGGATGGATGGATGGACGGACGGAGAGATGGATGGATGGCTGGATGGTTTGTTTGTTTGTTGGATGGATGGATGATTGGTTTGTTTGAACTAATCACCCTGTTGGGATTGTAAACCCTGCTTTACTGCTCACTATACATTATCCCTCACTTGTAATCCTAACGTTAATGTACAGAGGATGTTTTATATAAAAGTAAAAGCATCATAATTGTAGAACCCATTCACAGCGGCTCTTCTTGTGTATCTGAAAATAACCTTTGTGCCAGTCCCAAAACAACAACAGTAAGTAAAGTTCTCCGACACATGTTATGTATCAGCAGCTACTTTGATCAATCAGGGGAACAGAAAGAAACTTCAAACGTCTTCTTTTTAAACTCATTAATCCTGCATCTTTAACAAACATGTCCTCATAACTTAACACAGTAAGACACTCTTGAATGAATTCCGCCTGCAGCACATGTCACACATGGATTAAAATGTTGAATAGTAGATTCGTTTCGGGCACCAAATCATTCGTTTGGTCTGGGAAAAATTGTTCATGTCGAATCCCCATGTTAGTTTGGTAGTTACATATCAGTAAATCAACAAGGGTTCCAAAGTGAACTAATCCGCCAACCAGATTTCACCAGGAAGTCTGTTTCTGTCTCAAGTTAGTCACACAACCATGACTGTGGTATCAACAGTGTGATATAATACAGCACATCACAGTCAGTGAAGTGCATTACAGCCTGCAGCTCACTGAGATAGCCTCAAAGCTCTTGTTGACATCGTGGTGTGTTAAGTTAAATCAATAAAATAAAATCAGATAAATAACAATTTTTTTTAAAAATAAAATTAAAAAAATAAAGTCAGATAAATACCAGAAAAATAATTAAAATCAATAAAGTAAAATCATTTAAATATCAGTAAAATAAAAATGATACAGTTAAATCAGATAACAACAAGAAAAATAAAATAAAAATAAATATTTGAATAAAGTCAATAAAATAAAATCAGATAAATACCAGAAAAACAAAGTTAAATCAGATAACAACAAGAAAATTAAAATGAAAATCTCAATAATGACAATACAATAAAATCAGGTAAATACCAGACAAATGATGTAAAATCAACAAGATCAGATAAATAAAAAAATAAAATAAAATATTTCAATAAAATCATTAAAATAAATTCTGATAAACATCAGAAAAAAATCAAATACAGCAAAACCAGATAAGTGTCAAAAAAATTAAGATAATATCAACAAAGTTAAATCAGATAAATTCAAGAAAAGTGAATTAAAATAAAAAAATCCAATAAATTCTATAAATGAAATCAGATAAATAAAAAAACATCAAATAAGATACAATAAAATTAAAAATTAAAAAAAAATACAAAAATGCTAATAATGCATTCCACTGCATTATATATGACATAATAAAATATGTTGTAATTCCCTTTTTGCAATGACAGGATTGAAACTACCTGGTGAAAATCCCTATTAAGATTTACCATCACAATAATCATTTCCATCCTCCTTTCTAACCTTAAATGTATCCAAATTATAAGACAGAGATGTGTAGATATGGTGCATTCATTCATGTATTTTGTAAGAATTTCAGTCTAAAGTTACTTTGATAGTTGGCTCCATTTACAGTCTTGAGTGATGGTTACAGGTTAAGGTGATAATTTTAGGATATTTCAGCCAGCCCAAAGAACCCTTATGTTTTTGCAACAAATGACACTACTCATGCACATCAGGAGTCCTGCAGCAAATCTAAACCTTGCTGCACTTCTCACTGTCCTAACATGGTTGTGTGTAGTTTGTTTTCAATAACACATATTTGGCGCAGGACAAAACCCCAAACACGTTCTGCATTATGTGGCGTCATGGAAGTCATTAGTATTCCACTGTGTCTGCATTCACGTCCTTCATGTATCATCTCTGAAATGTGCACATTTCCCCCCCCCTCTCATGCTGCACACATGCTTTTCTGGTTCCAGAAAATATATAGTTTGTCCTGCACTCTGACGTTACCATGGATGAATGTACACACTGTGATATGCCTTCAAACACACATTCCTGTTTCCTCTGCAGAGCAATGAAACTGTACAGACACACGAGCGCATACTTGAACTCTTTCCAATGAATCAGGAGGGGATCAGCAGAACTTAGGCATCAACTCTTTAAATGCTCTCTCTCTCTGGTATTGATTGTTCTGACCACTCAATAGACATAAACACAAATCCTTCATGTGGTAAACAGTCCGGTCTTTCTCCATGCAGTGCTCTTGTAGTTGCTGCTTGTAGTGCGCGATCTGGTTGATGCAAATAACAAAGAGAGACACGTGAAGTCCAGCCAGAGGGTCTCAGACATGCATAAGAATCCCGCGTGTCAACATATCCGTCCTGGCATGACCCTCGCCGTCTATATGGATCCACTCTGGTCTCTTTATTCATCCTGCAGAGAATGAACAAGGCAGGAAATGTTCACCGCCGGGCTGCAATCCATCATCCTAAAGACCTTATCTGACTTCTTGTGAACCAATGAGAAGTCTAAATTCCAGGGTCTGGGCAGGTCGTATAACTTGACATGTTGTCAGCAGGTGATACTCAGGGTGTTCAGTGTTTAACGACCGCTTTTAATGCACAGCATGTGAGCATCCAGTGAACATTTCACAATGAATGAAGCGCCCGCTGTTTAGAGGCTGCTTTCATTTATCCCTTGGGTCTCTCTTTTTGAAGCTAAATGATGTTCTTCTTTTTAAAAACACATTTCATCTCCTTCAAGATCAAACCCATAACTCACAGCTTGTTGAGTTTAATAACACAGTCAGTATTTTAATGGTAGATTATATAAAAACCACCATGTATGTCTTCAGATTAAATAGATTTATCTTACAGAAGCAGAAAAAATTAACACCACCCGCAACTTCGACCAGATCCTTGTCAGGCGAGCTGGAGTCATGTTTTCCCGCTGTCGTTACTGAATCAAGGATTCTCCTCCTCCACTCCTCATCCATGTTGTCTTTCTGGTCCTCTGAAAACCTCTGACCTGTTGACTCCAGGCCTGGCTCCGCTCATCATGACTGTTTGTTGTTGTAGTTAAGTGAAATACGATCTGGTGATAACACAGAGTGTTTTATTCTGAAAATTAGCCGGATGTTTTTCATTTTGTTTTGGTGAAACCTGACTTCCTGTCCCGCTCCATCTGCTCTGTTGAGATTGATGCGTCGTGCATCCTGCATCCGGCAGAAATAGAAGTCTTGTGTATCTGAGCCGGAGGACTCTGACCTGCCGGATCAGAGACGATCCAGTGGATCCAGTGGAAGTTAACACACTGACTAGAAGAGAAACCTATCAGATCTGGTGGAATTTGGCCGTTAGTCTTCATCAACTAACTTCAACAAACCTGGAGGAATTTAAACCTTGGCACTTTAATCTGGTTTTAGAAGAATCCTCAAACATGTTCGCCAAACTATAAGAACACGTCTTTAGTCGCAAATGTTAAATTAAAAGACTCTTTGCAGTCCCAAAATTTTGAGTCTTAAGCTGATATCCACGGAAGCCCTAAAAGAACATGATTAATTGATTACATTTTATTTTCTCTGTTTTCTCAAGATAACAAGTTATTTTGTCATTATCTTAAGAAAACAAAGCTTGTTGAAAACATGAGCCACAGAGACCTAAACCAGAGTTTTGGATATTTGAATATGGGGTCTCATGGGGTTTCCTTGGCTTTTGAAGCCAGCCTCAACAACCCGATCTTATTTACGCTAGATTATTGATGTGCCATTCTTTCTGTAGTGACAAAAATGACTCAGTGTGAGACACGACAGCTTGTTAGCATTATTGGAGCTTAAAATTTGGGCGCTCGCAACAAAGCAGACTGTGGGAATAGATTGTTTTACCAACACGGACAACCTGCCCCCAATTATGAAGTGATGCGAGTAGCTATAGTTTTCATTTGTCAACGTCAGTTGGTTGCCCTTCTACGGAAGCCCTAAAAGGATATGATGGGGGCTCTGGTGGCCTAGCGGTTTAAGCGCCCTACATACAGAGGCCTGGTCGGTAGACCATCTCCTGCATGTCTTCCTCCACTCTCTACTCCCCACATTTCCTGTCTCTCTTCAGCTGTCCTATACAATAAAAGGACATGATGAAAAAAGGACATGATGAAATCCATTTTATTTTCTCCTTTTTCTTGAGATAATGAGTTTTTTTCGTTATCTCAAGATTTCGACTTATTTTCTTGTGATAATGGGATCATCTATCTCGTTTTTTTACCAGAGGACGAAGCTCGTTTTTTCTGTTTTTGATCTTCAACCTGTGAGATAAATGTCTGGTGACAAAATGTCTTTTTATTCTTTATGGAGGCAAAATTGTCTAAATAATGTTTGTGAAAAAACAACAAAAAAAAAAACAATCAAGAAAATGAAAACAGACCTTTCCTATCACCTGAAGTTACTTGGTAACCATATGTATAAAGGGCTCCTTTTATATTTAGTATGGAAGCCCTAGAAGGACATGATTAAATACATTTTATTTTCTAAGTATTCCTGTCTTTGGCCTTTTTTGCCTTTATTTGATAGGACAGCTGAAGAGAGACAGGAAATGGGGGAATAGAGAGCGGGGGGAAGACATGCAGGAAATGGTCGACCCGGCCGGGAAATCAAACAGGCGGCCCCTGCAACGAGGACTGTAGCCTTTGTTTGTGGGGCGCTTAGACCGCTCGGCCACCAGCGCCCCAAAATAAAATGTATTAAATCATGTTCTTTTAGGGCTTCCGTAAATATCCAAGAACCCACTTTCCCATCTTTTCCGGCGCTTACTTCTCTGTGATAACAGACCGGTAGCATAAACCACTCTTGGCTTTTTTCCCCTGCAGGCTATCCATTCCTTTAGCGCTGTTATAAATTGTTGCCTTATCCCTGTCGGGTATCTACAACCTCAGACACAAGGGACACTCCCTGCAGAAATACATCATGGCGGTTCTCTGCACAGGAATCTCAAAGGTGCCCTCCTGCCTTTGCTTTCCTTAAATTTATGAGGTAATTTGTAAGGGAGGCTCAAGATGTCCAACCCCCCCACGGCATCGTCTTTATGGTCAAAGGGCATCATCTGCATCTGAAGATGGAAGTCGGTGGATTAGCAGTGATGTATGCGAGCCTAGCTCCTCATAAACCATGACATTCTTGCACAAGCCCGTCTCTCTCTGGGTGGTATTGTTTCCAGCTTCACAAGGATAACAACTTTAGAACTAAAAAAGGTCTGAGAGCTCAAAATGGATTAATGCACAATAAAAAATCTGAGCTGACCTAAAAAACAAAAGCATGATCACATCTTTTATAAGTCTGGGTTTGAGAGCAGATCGCAGCTTTATGGGGTGAAGGAGATTAGCACTAATAAAGCTTGTGCAGATGCTTTAGGGTTTAGATGTGGTGCCAAGGTGCTCCATTCACACCCACACACTCTGAAAGTTACACAAACATGTTATTAAGGCCGGTGGATGTGTGTTTGAGGCGTCGGTTTGGTTACACACAGCCACAGAAAACAGCTCTCACAGATTGTTTGTACACAGATTGATGTTTTCAGCAGAGGGACACTAACGGGGAACAAATCTGACCCTTAATGTGACCTTAAAGGTACCATATGGGATTTCTGTCCACAAAAGCAAAGCATGTATGCATGGATCAAAGTTGGTTTATATAATAAGCATGTGCAAAAGAGTCCATTGGGAAAAATGCAATAGTTTTCCTGCAGACCGTTTCATGTGTTTCCTCTAGTCGACAGTAGGGGCAGTAATGAGCAAACAGACGTCCATTAAAAAGGAAGAAGAGCATGAAACTTGCAATCTGGGTTTTAAGAAACACAGGATCATTATTATTTCAAAAATCTTTACGAAAACTAAGAAATGCGTTCAACATGATAAAACTTAATGATGAACATAATTCATATTTGTGAATGACTCAAATGCAAACATATATTTGTTTGTTTACATAAGAAATTCAACAAGCACCTTGCACTAGAAGTAACGTTTTAAAATTTTAAGTTATAAATAAGCAACAAATGTAACATTTTCTCAAAGAAAAGTTGAACTATTAGTGACAAAACATGCACATTTTTTTGTTTCCAAATATTTCAGATTTGTTCGTCAAACGAAAAAATATCTAATGTTACTTAGCTTTAGCTAGCTTCCCTGAGACGTTGCTTTGTTACTAACGCTAAAGATTCATTGTGTGTATGGCGCCATGTTCATCTTCTTGGTTTGTGCTGTTGTTGCTTTAACTCCCTGACTCCATCACAAAGATTCCTGGCTGTAAGGGAATTGCGGGTTGGAGAGCATGATGCTGTAATGCTCTACTACCCCGATGTAAACCAACACAGCTGATTGATCTTCATCTTGTAGCGCAGCAAAGGTTCATCAGTATCTCGATGTAGAAAATGGAGATAAAGTTGTATGTAGAGGGGCACCGGTGGCCTAGCGGTCTGAGGCTATAGTCCTCGTCGCAGAGGTCAGCGGCTCGACTCCCAGCCGGTCGACCATTTCTTGCATGTCTTCCCCCACTCTCTACTCCCCACATTTCCTGTCTCTCTTCAGCTTTCCTGTCAATAAAGGCAAAAATGCCCCAAAATATAACTTAAAAAACTGACTGGAGCAATGTTTAGCCAGCACAGGCGTGTGGACGTTAACCTGTAAAAAGGCTGGTGGTGCTAGCTCTGCTAGTGTTAGCCACACCCTGCTAACCAAATTTGGCATTGTCGCCCAAAGACTCTGTGATCCTGTGTTAAGCCGTGTTAAATAAATTGTGTTTAATTTTGACCTTTTCTGAGTTTTATATCATCTTTTGGCTCGTTTGTTCGTCAGAATTTAAATTTCAGTTCAAATATCTAGGAAATTAGTCGCATTGGAGCATCCCAACTGGTTGTGCCACCCAAAGCATGATGGGGACTGTAGTGCCAAAACTAAAAAACTAGCCTCCAGTTACTGGAAAACATCCAAAGAAGAATGTACAGGAGAAATAAAATCAATTATTTGAATGCTATCAATACAACTTTCAAAACAGCAACTGAAGAATTTCCCTTTAAGGTTGTCGGTTTTTAAAGTTTTTGGCCATTTTTGCCTTTATTGAAGGGACAGCTAAAGAGAGACAGGAAACGTGGGGAGTGGAGAGAGGGGGAAGACATGCAGCAAATGGTCGCGTCCAGGAGTCGAACCGGCGACCTCTGCGACTTGATACTCGGTACCTTCTGTGTGCCTAACATCTCCTTCAGATATACTCAGACATGTAGTCAACATTATATAAACCTGTGAACAGAGAAGGCACGAACTCAGAGTTTATATAACCTTGAAATTATGTTTTTCACCGGTTAAAGAAAAGATGAATAATCCACTGATCTGTTTACAGTCCTGAACACTGTTATTGTGAAATACATTGTCATTTCTCGATCGCAGTGTTCCTCCAAAGGTATTAAAAAGCAATTAAAAAGAACAGAACCAACTTTTTCCAAGTGAATGCACATGTATCCTCTCCTTTTGTTTTCCTCTAAGATTTATATTTGTTTTCTCATTTCTTTGATTTAACCTCCTATGAGCTCTCAGTTCAGGGATTAAGTTTTCTTCTTATATCTGAAACAAAACATTTGTCCACTTAATTTCACTCCTGCGTTCATATTTCACAGATGGCGAATATCCTGCCAGAGGCTGAATTTACGGCTGCAGCTACTCCGTTTGCACTGGATTGGTATCATCAGGAGACCATCTTGGCAAAATCAGGGTCACCAATTTGGAATTCTAACTCAATGAATTAAAGACATGTTGGATTCACATGAATTCACAAGACAGACTCTTCAATTAAGGCCAATTATTTAAAGACTGGATATCTCCAGATAATTCAATTCCTTCTAGAAACAGAGGTTTAGTGTTGGATTGACCCTTTAACCGATAACATGGATTGAAAATACATCTTTTGTTTCAGTGGCATATGTGGAAGTGTTTCACATCAAGCAAAGCACATAAGGTACACATGTTGGAATGTGATTATGGTGCCAAACTTTAAGTTTATGTGCTCCATCAGAGCTGCTGCCTGCATAGATTGGGAGCCAGCAGGAATGTGCAAGAATCACAACTCCTGGTTTGGGAAATCCCAAATAACGTCATGGAAACAGATAATTCTTCCATCAAAGTTACTCCTTAGTGTTTGAAAGAGAGAAAGATTAAGATGCAGCGTGTGTCATAAATGATTGATCACCACTAAAGGCTGATTTATACTTCTGCGTTGAATCAACGGCGTACCCTACGCCGGGGTTTCGCTTAGCTCCTGTACCTACGCAGTGGCCTACGCACGTAGCTGACGTGCACCTTCTCCAAAATGTAACTCCCCGTAGAGCCGACACGGACCGCAAGCTCTGTGATTGGTCCGCTCGGCGGCTTTGTCTTTCCCGCATTTACAGCACTTCTGGGATCCCGGACATCGGCCGCACATCGGCCGTGTATTTCATCTCCTTCTCTCTATTCTTCATGTAATCATGTCTGTATGATAAACAGCAACATGTATCAGCAGTAGATTAACATAACACGCTCTGAAACTCTGTGGAAAAGTAAACAGAGATCGTAGCGGGACCAGAAGCAGGCGGCCGGCTATCAGAGAGACCGCACTGCCCTCTAGTGTTTCGGCGGAGAATTGCTGCGCGACACAGACACACCGACGCACAAGTATGTGGGGCTCATGTCCGCGTCAGCCCCTGCTGCGTAGGGGAGACGCAGAAGTATAAATCAGCCTTAAGCCAATCCGATACTCCTTATGCACAACAAGTGCATTAAAATGACGAGTTACATTTTAAAATTCAACATAAATTGGATTAGATTGACGTCTGTTTGAAACCACTCTTTCTCTTTTCCCCCTAAACACACGTACAGATACAGACAAGGATGCCTTTGTACATTTTTAGAAGCTTGGTCCCAAACCACTTCATTTAATATGTTATGGGTTACAATGAGTGTCACTTTAATATGATTAATGGATTCCATAATAAAAGACCAAATTCAAAAATGTGTATCTAAATCCAGCATTTTTATGTCCCAGCATAAAAAAAGATCAATAAAGAGGCAAAGTTAAAAGCCAATTTATCACACATTCCCAACCCAATTATACTTTACTTGGTTTATTTTTTAAGAAATTATAATTCTGCCTCTGAAAATGTGCAGTTATTGAAGCACATAATGAATCATACAAATGTTATTTAAAAAGGTACTTCAGGCACTCAACAGAAGAAGAGTGTGTTGCACAATTTCTGAATTCCGTAAAACATTAGTTTGGAGAGTAGTGAGTATTTAAGACTAAAAGAAAGAGGAAACCAAAATGTATGAAAACACAGGAGGCTTTGTGACCTGTAATAAAAGCTAGACCTGAACGATCACGCTATACGTGTGACCACAAATGTGAGAATGTTTCGTGTTAACTTGCTCAATTCGTGTGTCAAACTTGTGTGTACACAAGTGCCCAAGACGCCAATTTTTTCGTAGGGGAGGGGAGTCCAATGCCGTACCAGTCTGGTGTTATCAAACAAGGTTGAGTGCACTTACTTTGAATGGGGAAGCCGGTTTTGCTAAAGGGAGCAGAGCTAACTTCCTGGTAAAACCGATAGCTGAAATCAAGTGACAGACAAAGGCGACCTCCTCACTCACTTTCCTCAGCGGTTTGAAGTCAGATTTTTCAACTCTCCCAAATTATTTGCGCCTATAATTTGCTTCATTGGCGTAAATTAGCTTTGCGCGAATGTAGCCACAAAAATGTTGCTGCCCAATTCTTGTCATTTGCACCGCCAGACCAGAAATAGCATCTATTGGTGTTATATTTTTGGCCTTTTTGCCTTTATTTGATAGCACAGCTGAAGAAAGACAGGAAATGTGGGTAGTTGGGGGTTGGGGAGGACATGCAGGAAAAGGCCGACTGTCCAGGAATCGAACCAACAACCCCTGCGACGAGGACTGTAGCCTCTGTACATGGTGAGCTTAGACCGCTAGGCCACCAGTGCCCCTCTATTGGTGTCTTTACATTGACCTTACATATACTTCATTTGCAGCAATTATTTTATTCCTGTTTGGTGTGAACGTCCCATGAGTCTCCATGATGGCTAGAAAATACATCAAGTGTGAATTCAAAAGCTGGCTTGTAGGCAGAAACTTCTGTGTCCAAATAACAGGTACAGTTTGGAAATTAAGTAGAACTAATTTCGACTTTGAGTTTGACTTTGAATTAAAACCCTATTTCCCAGAAAGTTGGGAAAAACATTAATGCACATTCTGCTCATACTACAACAACATGGCTCAGTAGTAGAAGGGTCCAGTCTGCAGCCCTGCCTTGTCACCCAGAGTAAACATCCTATATCAGGCATTTTACTTTCAAAACTCCAGAAGCTGGTCTCCTCAGTTCCCTAACGTTCACAGAGTGTTGTCGAAGAGGTGATGCAACACAAAGGTAACCATGTCCCCGTCCTGACTGTTTTGAATCGGTCGCATTTAAATTAGCATATTTCTCATAAAACAATATTTTTCAGTTTCAACATCTGATTTGTTGTTTCTGCACCATTTTCTAATTCAATATAGATTTCAATTTATTCACAAACCATGTAAATCCGTTTTTAATCACCACTTCACACAGTGTTCCAACTTTTACTGGAGTTGGGTTGAACACATCTCTGAAAACAGACGATAAAGTAGAACAGCTGTAAATGTAGAAAATGAGCTTTGATCCTGAAGGTCTGTGTTTAAAACTGTTCTTTGAATCTTGGCATTTGTTCCTTCTTACAGTAAACAGTGTGTCACTTTTCAATATTTCAATTTGCATTAAACCACAGGACTGTAAAGTGTGGAAAATTGCCCGTCTTCTCTTCTTCAAGTAGTAAATATAAGCTCAATGTTTTTTCTACCCTCCTGTCTCAGATCTCTCAGACTCATTCTGAAGTAGGACGTTTTGTAGAGCCCAAAATCTGGGTTGGATTTTTTCCCTCCTCGTCTGCTGCATTTGATACATTTGCCAAATGTAATTACAGTGTTGTAAACATTGTTTTTTCATTGTGTGAAGGTCCAACAGAAACCAGCCACAGAAACACATTTCAGCCACTGGAATGAAGTCAGGGATCTGGTCCTGATGAGTCCACATTTAGACTCATCCTAACAAAGTGTCACAGCTTATTTTCCTACGGTTTGAACATGCTAATCAATAACCGCAGTTTGGGGGTGGATTTCAAGACTTAGTACCTACATGTGCTATTAAGCCACCATGACTGTATAAGCTCCAGATGTGTGATGGAGCTGGTTTGAATGCACTGATAATGGGATTGGTTTGTTGTCCATTAGGAGAGCCATTGAACCAGTTTTGGTTAATATGAAGTAAGCTAAACCAGGGGTCCTCAAACTTTTTGGGGCCAGGGACTCCTTCCAGGTGAGAACATTTTTCAAGGACTCCCTCATAATTGTCACATAGTCAGATGTATCCCTCGCTGTTTCGCTGGAAAAAGTCTTTAGTTTTGTTCTTATATTCCAGGTGATCAGATATAGCTTTAGCTTGGCTGGCTTCATAGCTTTGTTTGCTAGCACCTGAAGACACATGACGCATTTCGGTCTCCCGTCACTGTTCTCAATAAAACCAAACTCTATATACCTGTCGTCATATTGTCTTAATTTAGCTAGCTTGAGCTTAGCATCACTTGACGATGTGAACTGAATTACAAATGGCTCCATGCTCGCGAGCTAGTAAGCAAAGCTAAGTAGTAGCAGGAACAGTTATGACCAGAGTGATGTGTGAATGAGTGCTATGCGACAGATTGATGTGTCACAGTCATATCATTGGCCCAAAGCTAACTAGGGTGGGAGTAATGGGCACAATATGCTGGTTTCATTGGTGCAAATGGTCCTCATCTGTATATATATGCTGTTTTTAATGACAGCACAATTCTATGACTTATTATAAATGTGTTATAATTATTTCATGGACCCCCACACTATGGTTCGCGGCCCCCCAGGGGTCCAAGGACCCCACTTTGAGAACCACTGAGCTAAACAGGCTGAATGCAGTTTTGTTTTTTTGTTTTTTTCATATCTTTTTTTATTAATTTTTGCAGACAGTACAAAAAGACGTCATATAGGAGTCAAAATAGGACATAGTATCTGCATGGGATAGAACAAAAAATCCCAAATTAAACAGAAAGGACAGATAAGACAATAGAAAATAAATCCCCGTTACCCTGCCAACCCTCACCCTCCCAACTTCCTAATGTAGTTGTCCATTAGCTACCATCCTATTACACATACTAATAAACAATACAAGTAGACACAAAACAGACATAAGTATAAGTACACACAGTTCGACAGTTAGTGAAATTAATAACAATGATAATAAATAACTCTGCTCACGCTGTGTCTCCAGCATCATCAGGAGTGACAGAGATCTTGTCTCTAATAAGGTTTATCAGGGGGGGCCCCAGGTCTTGTTGAAGGATGTTAGAGACCCTTTCTGTGAGAACCTTAACTTCTCCAGTTTTAAACAGTGTAAGACATCCTGTAACCATCTATTGTGAGTCGGGGGAGATACAAGTTTCCATTTAAAAAGGATTAAGCGCCTGGCCAGTAAGGGGGCTCAACAATAGCAACCCGGACCATGGCCCTGTGGTGGCAGAATTTACAAATTGGTGCAATAATTCTTTTCTGAGGATAAATTCTGGGAAGACAAAGGAGCTCGTCATTGATTTTAAGAAGACCCCCACTGCCTTTTCCCCTGTTTTTATTGATGATGCGGAAGTGGACATTGTGAACAAGCACAAATATCTTGGCACTTTTATCGACGACAAACTGACATTTGAGCACCAGGTCGACGCTGTCTGTAAAAAAGCCCACCAAAGAATGTACTTTTATCGGAAGCTCAGGGGTTTTAATGTCGACACGACTTTTATGAAGATGTTTTATTCCTGTTTTATTGAATCGCTTTTAACCTTTTCAATGGTGTCTTGGTATGGGTCAACGAGTCTAAAAAACAAAAACAGACTGCAGGCCATAGTCAAGATATGCAGCAGGGTTGCGGGCACACCCCTGCCTGACATGTCAAGCCTCCACCGAGCCAGGACCCTCAGCAAGGCCTGGTCCATCGTGGCTGAACCATACCATCCCCTTTTTCTTGTATTTCGCCGGCTTCCCTCAGGCCGAAGATTCGCGATGCCGAATAGCAGGACGAATAGGAAGAGGAACTCTTTTGTACCGACAGCAGCTAGTCTGCTTAACAATGCCGCATAAATGGAGCGCTGCCTGCAAGCTAGTTCAGGCAGACAACTCGAGCCGCGCTCATCATACTGACACGTCACCACCTCTCCATCAGCTGATCTCAACATCCTCATTCGGCGGTCTATTTAAACGGCAAGCCTCCCTGTCTCTGCCTCTGCTTGCAGTGCTCCTGCTGTTCTGCTCAGTGCTATGTGAAGTTTGTCCCCACCTCCTCCCCGGCTTCCACCTGCGGGCTCCGGGGGGTTAGTCCTCTCTCATTGCTCCTAATGTCTGCATTTAAATAATCTACAAGGAGTAATGAAATTCGGAGCCCACACGCCAAACACAATACTGTATGCTGCAATAAACTTATTAAGTAAACGTGAGTTGTCTGACTGAACTGTTGTTTCCAGTTGTTACTGTTGTTGTTTTTACCGTTTGAATGTTTTGATGTTGGTGTTGTACTGTTTTGTTTGTGTCACCGCTGACTGAAAGACAAATTGCCCCCCGGGGATAGTAAAGAAACCTTGAACCTTGAAGGCAATGAGGCGATGAACAGTAGAGGGTACATTCTCTTTCGGTGGGAGACCGAACAGAGCAGTCAGAGAATCCAGTGTTAAAGACACATCAAGAGCTTGACCGAGAGTATTAAAAATAGTGGACCAGAAGTCGGTGAGTTTTGGGCATGTCCAGAACATATGTAAATGGTCAGCCGGAGATCTGAATGCAGTTTTATCCATTGCTAATTAGCAGAAGTGTGGACTTGAATTACGCGACTTGAACTCAAGTAAGACTCGAGTCACAATTTTAATGACTTTGGACTCAACCCTGACAATATCATCAAAGACTTGGAACTCGACTTGGACTTTGGCATCAATGACTGATGACTCTTTAGATTTTGAGCTCTAGATGAGTTCAAATGACTGTACGTCTTCAGAAGTTCATTAGCTGTTGCAACGCTTAGCACTGATTATATCCTGAATGTTATGTCAGCACTCTTTTCCTTTGAGGTTAAGTTCTGACACTCGCATCGGACTTATTTGAGTTTTCTACCTCTTTCAACAAAATGTCAATAAGAGTAAATGTAAACACAGAATGAAGACCTTTTTCTCCTTTTCTGCGACTAAGTCTTGTCACACTGTTTTTCATTTTATTCAAAGAATAGAACAATTCAAAATGCATTCATTGTATTTATCAAATTCAATAGATTGTTACATTGTTAAAATGGCATTTTATTTGGTAAACAGTGCTCATGACTTGTAAGGACTCGAACATTTCAAGCTATGTCTTCGGGCTTGAATCGACTTGTCTTTACTTGAGACTTGACTTGGACTTGGGATTGAAGACTTGAGACTTTCAAAACAATGACTTTCTCCCATCTCTGCTAATTAGCTTGTCTTGCTAGGAGCACAACATTTCGGTTGTTGCTTCCTGTTTTTCTCAACCCAGAGTAACCTTTAAGAGAGAGGCTATGGCTGCCTTCTTCGTGGACCAAAGCCTCTGTACGTGTGGCGAGGGATTTAACCGCTAAGCTACACCGGCGCCCCTGGTCTGTCAACCTTAAACAGGGCTTTAGACGCACTTCTTTTGTCCTGCGAGCTGCACTTTATTCACAATATATAAACATGGCACAGATCTTGGAGGGGAACTTGATATATTACGCCGCTGACCTCCGCGGCTGATTTACACAAAGTTCACGTCGCTGAGAGCTTCCCCCGCTTTGTATCTTTCCAGGCTGAATGATGGAAAATGTGTCCGAATGAAGGTCTGGCAAGTTGTAACGTAACGCCAGTGATGAAGTTCAAAACCACATTTTTTTGAGACAAACACACACCACATAATTACACAGTATTTTACATCAATTTGAAACATGTCCATGTCCCAGTAAAACCAATCGATTCGCCAAGTGAAACAGTGTTTGGCTGGCTCCATCTCTGGGAATGACATTGATTAAGTTGGCCTTGTGTTGAATTCCCAGCAGACCACAAACAGTCGAACCAGTCTCACACACACACACACACACACACAAACACACACACACACACACACACACACACACACACACACACACACACACACACACACACACACACACAAAGACATGTTCTCTATCTCACATAAACAGATTCCCCTCAAGGTTTTTTTCTTCTTCCTGCTGAGTCATCATATTTCATAAACCTGATCACCTTGGACGTATAAATCTTCTCAGAGCGCCGAAGTGACTCTTTGGTTTCCAGACCATAATGGACTGGAAATTTTGGTGTGGTGTTTGAATGTTCTCTTGTTTCTGCTTTTAACTCCATGTAAACAAGAGACTTCAATCCAGATGAAAGTTTAAATGTTTTGTAACATTTTTGGGAGTTCAAACTTTGAAGTTAAAACACTAAGACATAGCAAAGGATGGAGGCCAGGAGTCGAACCTACTACCGCTGTGGTGAGGACTATAGCTTCTGTACATGGGGTGCAAACTGCTTAGACAATCTGGCCCCCTATCATCCCCAAATTTAAAGACTAGTTGGACTAGATTGTGTCAATTCAAAGACCCAGGTTCATAAATCCTTGAAATCAAGGTTTAATCTTAGGGTGATCCACTTAGTAAAACTTCTTGAAGAAGCCTCACCTCTTGATCCCAAGGCTTCACCACAACATAAGAGGCCTTGGGCGAAAGACAAAACCTCTCCAACATTCTAACTTTTGTTCAACCTAGAATCAAGCAAAGAGGAGGACCTGTTCAATTTCAGAGAACAGCCCCAATGCAACTTCCTGTCCATCAGTCTTACCCTGAATCATGCAAATGTACTCGTAGCTCTTCTCCTTTATATTTTCTTAATGGATGCGTTACAAAAACAATCCCCCCCCCAGTACAGTGTGCATGAATGAATAAATGAGCCATATACTCAATTTGTTAATATTGTTTTTGTACCAGGCTGTGAAGAGGATTAATCTGGCTGTAGATATGGACATAGTAAAATGGGACCTAATGGGGATTCTTTGGCTTTTGGGGTCAGCCTCAAGTGGAGACTTGAGGAACTGCAGTTTTTTGCACCTCTGCATTAACTTCAACGCCATTTACCCAGTTTATGTCAAGCTTTCTGCAGGCATCTTTATCAATCAATCAATCAATCAATCAATCAATCAATCAATCAATCATTCTTTGTTTATATAGCGCCAAATCACAACAAACGTTATATCAAGATGCTTGAAACTGAGTTGGGGTTGGAAAGAGAGATAGAGGAGATGAAGAGGGAGAGAGAGAGAGAGAGAGAGAGAGAGAGAGAGAGAGAGAGAGAGAGAGAGATGAAAGTGGTGAGTCGGATAGTAGTAGGTGTAGCAGCAGGCCATCCATGGCAGAGATCCAGAGGAACCTACAAGACAAGGGAGCTCAGGGACTCCAGAGAGAAATGGTTAGTAACTTTAATGGGACAGGGAGAGTTAAAGTAAGTGATAAGGATAGAGAGGGGAGAGTGGGGATGTGTGTAATCTAGCTGTAGAAATGGACATTTTAACATGGGACCTAATGGCGATTCTTTGGCTTTTGGAGCCAGCCTCAAGTGGATGCTTGAGGAACTGCAGTTTCTTGGACTTCTGGAGGTTGCTGCTTGTTTGCAGACTCTGCCTCTACCTCTATTAAAGATATCCTTACAGTGCAGCCTATACTGCTATCTGCTGCCGAAACTGTGGCTGCTTTTTTTTTTTTTAAGATATATTTTGAGGCATTTTGCTTTTATTGGATAGGACAGCTGAGGAGAGGGAGGAAATGTGGGGAATAGAGAGTGGGAGAAGACATGCAGCAAATAATATTAATAATAATAAGAACTTTATTTATATAGCGCTTTCCAAAACAAATTACAAAACACTTGAAAAAAAAATTCAAAAAGCAGTAGGCAGCAATTAAGTACATATTATTATCCAACAGAAGTATTAAAATAAGCATTAAACCATTAAACCATAAAATCAATAACAAGTAAGTCTAAAATAGTGAGTTTTTCAAAGTGACTTAGTGTGTCAGCTTCCTGGATATCCTCCGGTCAAGGCCGGGAGCTGAACTATAGCCTCTGTACATGGGGCGCATGCCTAAACCACTAGACCAACGGCGCCTCCTCATTTCTGTTTTATTTTGCCAAATGTTGAGTTCACTCAAATTGGATTAAAAAAAAACATCATGACTACTGACTCAGAAATGTCTGAACCTTTGGAGATACTGTGTCAGGCTGCAGGGCAGAAAGCTCCTCTCCTTCTTTTAATGGCTGCCTGCCTTCACTCTGACCCAACGGAAACATTGATCCTCATCATACTTTGGTCACTTGAACTGAAGTCAGATTACCAGTCATCATGACCATTCCAGTAAAGCAACAAAAGCTTATTCACCCAGAGTGGATTCAAACACACTCCAACACCATTAAAGCTGAGAGTCAGTAATTTAATCTCCTCATCATTGTTTCACTTAAAAACAAACCGATGTGCCGCAGAGTGGAGCCAAAGCTATAAAAGATTCAGTGGAGCACTTCCTTGTCCTTGATGATTAAATAGTCTTCATTCCCACAATGAATAAATTACAAAGTTCCTTCTTTACGACTCAAAACTTTGCTTAAGATGTCTGCAATTAGGGAGTATTGAGGATGACGTGGCTTCTTGCTGTGCAGGCGGGTTCGTGGTTTTTAAGTGTAGTATGAAGAGCAAAAGCAGCATGAGCTCCTCCGACTTTTATAAATCCAGTGAAAGCTGAAAGTGAAGAGTTGTGATTGCTGTGAAAGCTGACTCAGTGGGGTGCTGCAGATGCAAAACATTTGAACTTTGGAAGATTAATAATCAAGCCAGTGGGAGTCTGAAGTTTTGATGCCTCAAAAACAAACTCAGTCAAATCATCTCGGGTTGAAACCCCGACAGTGCTGCTGCTAATTATGTGAGACGGTGAGGAAATTTATGGATCGCTACCTTGAGGCCCGCTGGGGTCAGAGGTCAGGGGTCAGCAGCAGAGCAGACTCTCTGTGGATTGCTTTAACTGAAAGCTGTCCAGAGTTGACTTTGGAAAGGAAGTTCAAACAACGATCAGAAGTTTCAGAGGGCCAAAATGACTTTCTGTTGGCACATTTTTCAATCCTTAGTCACAGAGTTAAAATATCTTTGAGTTGTAGGCAGTTCCATCAAGGACTTGTCTCACCAGTACCTGTCTTTAACTGTCCAAATGTCTCCCCATAAATATAATTTGCTTTCCATGTCTAGTTTCACGACCTTTAAGATTCATCTTGTGACACACAGGAGGTTACAAGGCATTCTACTAGTTTGGGAACCACTTGTGTCCGTCCACATTTGTCTGCATGATGAGGAACACATATTTGAGGAGATACATTTGCCTTAAAATTTGGTCCGTCAGACTCACATTCAAACCTTTTATTGCATCTAAAAAGTGGCCCCGTGTATCAGTGTGACCACTATACAGACGATGGCGTGATACTCATTATAATTCAACATGGACGTGTGCCGTCATGTCCGCCGTTGCAACATAGCATAATTGAAAAATGGTCCCCATCCATTGGGTATTGCAAGCGGCCCGTTAGCTGCATAAAGAGAGCTGGGGTACATAGCATTGCGGACCAAGCTGATGGCGCCATTCTTCAACAGCTCTCCACTCCGGTGGCTAACAAGGGTGGACGATCTATGACAGCTTGAATGATCCCCATCAGGAGAAACAAGCTGCAAATGCAGAAACGATGCATGCAAAGAAAGCTCTCAGAACACACATAAATGATGCAAAGCAGATGTTTCGTGTGCTTTTGCTTCGCATCATTCCTGTATTTGGAGCCCATTTGGTGTCAGTGCGGTTGCTCTGCCTTCTCGCAGCATGTTTGATCATTGCAGTGTGTTCCCGTTGTTGCCTTTGCTTTGGACCTTTGCATATGTTTTTAAAAATGCATCCTTTTCCTTTCTGCATTTGCAGCTTGTTTCTTCTGATGAAGATCATTCAGGCTGTTGCAGATTGTCTGCCCTTGTCGTGCACGGTGCTCCCCCCACTATTAAGTAAATTCACCTTGTGGAGAGCAGGTTTCATTGAAGACCCTTCGATTCAAGACAATCAGGGAGCAGTGGAGGAGGGTGGTTGTGATGTGGTGCGAATGACTCAGATCTAAGAGCTGGGCCCTGTTGTACCCCTTTTCGACCAACGCAAACCTGGTTCTAGTTTCAGGTTGGTGCTCAAGCTGGTTCAAGCTGAACCAACTGGGCACCAGTTTGTTTTTCCAGCCGCTCGAGCCTGTGGAAGAGCCATGTCATGACGTCACTTCTACAGGAACACGTTTCCCAGCAGCGCTAGAACACAGCTTTCTCTCACAATAACAACGATGGCGGACAACGTAGCATGCTTGCTGGTGTGGCTCCTGGCTTTTCGTAATCACATGAGGTCCCGAAGAGAACTCATCCAGCTTCGTATTTGTCATTTATTCGCAGTAGGAAAATGGCAGACACTTGTTCGGTTTCTCTTTTTGGTCACAGCAACTCTCACCCCTCGGCCCTTGCCCCTGTTCTAGACCACTAAAGAGTTGGTGCTGCTCTGGAACCTGTTTTCCAAACACCAAAACCTGGTTCTCAATTGAGCACCGGCTCCGAACCAGCCCTGAAACTGCCTCGGTGGAATAGGGTTGATAGAGAGCTGGTTTCCTCCCTCCCCGCCCCTTTTTTTGTAACACAACATAATAAAGGGACGATCTTTTGTCCACACGGTTCAGCCCCAAACATCAAAGTATTACACATGAACTCACCATACAGTAGGTTGTAGTCCTGTTTTTGATTACTCTTCTGAATATAAGAGGACCTAAAAGAGACACTTATAAATATTTTCTTCCATTTCTACCAGTTAATGTCCTCAAATGTAGCACATTTCTTCTCAGTGACTGTTTGTGTTGAGGTCACGACTGCATGTTGCAATAGATTGGCTGCCTTTGAAACAATGGGCTCTAGTGTTTTGACATAAATGAGAGAGAGAGAAGACTGGAGAAGGTTTTGATGTGAGAAAGCTGCAGTGAAAGGCAGGATCTCGCCCAGGCCCCGCTCTATTTTTCTCCACTTTTTTGGCTTTTTGAGTCCAAATTGCACTTCATATAATTTTAACAAGCAGCTGGTTCCCATCCATGTTTGTGTTGGTACAGGAACACGCATCAACAGCCAGAACCACAGTGTGTGCTGACACGTTGTTTAGTGTGATGTCTGAAGTATTCAGTCAGCTGAAGACTCTTTTACAAACAGAGCAGGTCTAGACCCTTACAAAGACCCAACATCAAGACCGGATAAGATCCAGTCCCATCTTACAGACAGGACTCAGTCTGATCTCATCTTAATCCACCATGATCAGAGCACTTTGCAGCATTTAGCAAGTTACAGTGGCAAGGACAAACTTCCTTTAACAGGCAGAAACCTCCAGCAGGACCAGACTCATGTTAGACACACATCTGCTGAGACCGAGTTGGAGAGAGGGATAGAGGGAGATGAAGAAAGAGAGAGAGATGATAGTGGTGAGATGGATAGTAGTAGTTGTAGCAGCTGGAGTCTGGCACGTCCACAGCAGCAGAGATCCAGAGGAACCTATGAGACAAGGGAGCTCAGGGACTTCAGAAAGGTCTATGGTTAGTAACTTTAATGGGACAGGTAGAGTTAAAGTAAGTGAGGGGGGATAGGACCCCAGTGTGCCAGTTCTAAGCCTATAGCAGCATATCTAAGAGCTGGTCCAAGCCTGATCCAGCTCTAACTATAAGCTTTATCAAAAAAAGGAAAGCTTGAAGCCTACTCTTAAAAGTAGAGAGGGTGTGCCTCCCAAACCCTGACTGGTAGAGGATTCCAAAGGAGAGGGGCCTGATAGCTGAAGGCTCTACCTCCCATACTACTTTTAGAGACTTTCAGTTTAGATAAACTGTTATTATCAGAGTGAAAGGAGGGTGGAAATGATTAAGGGATAGAGGGAGATGAAGAGAAAGAGAGATGATAGTGGTGAGAGGGATAGTAGTAGTTGTAGCAGCTGGAGTCTGGCACGTCCACGGCAGCAGGTCGTCTACGGGAGGACACCTACGAGACAAGGGAGCTCACGGACTCCAGAAAGGTTTATGGTTAGTAACTTTAATGGGACAGGAAGTGTTTAAGTGAATGACATGTGGAGAGATAGGATCCCAGTGTGTCAGTCTAAGCCTATAGCAGCATATCTAAGAGCTGGTCCAAGCCTGATCCAGCTCTAACTATAAGCTTTATCAAAAAAAGGAAAGTTTGAAGCCTACGTAGAGAGGGTGTCTGCCTCCCGGACCCTGACTGGTAGAGGATTCCTGAGGAGAGGGGCCTGATAACTGAAGGCTCTACCTCCCATACTACTTTTAGAGACTTTTAGTTTCAATAAACTGTTATCATCAGGGTGAAAGGAGGATGGAAAAGATCACAGAGATCCACAGGAACCTATGTGACAAGGGAGCTCAGGGACTCCAGAAAGGTCTATGGTTAGTAACTTTAATGGGACAGGAAGAGTTAAAGTAAGTGACAAAGACTGAGGGGATCCCAGTGTGTCAGTTCCTTTGGCAGTCCAAGCCTGATCCAGCTCTAACTATAAGATTCATCAAAGAGGAAAGTTTCTATTGACCTCTAAATTATCAAAACCAGACTTACCGTGAAGCCTGAACTGGAGGTGCTCCTCGTATCAACATATAGATTTCCACATACACAGGCAACGTTCAAATATTTGTTTATTTTCTCAGCAACAATGAGCTACACATGTTCACAGCTACAGAACCGTCCAGTACAAACACGCCTCCGACACATTCAAAGCAGAAGTTTTCCCAGCTGGTTTTGGGGGATTTATGCCGTTGTAGTGTGTATGCTGCATTATCATGGTCGCTGAACCGCTTCCAATGAACTCTTTGTTTTGTTTGGAGTGCAAGAAAGAAAAGGCAAAAAAAGTCTTGATTGTTGAAGTTCACCCTGGATAATAAACACATTTTTAGTTCAACAGAGGGAGAGTATGTGATGCTGGGGAGCCCGGAGGAAATGTGACAGAGTGCATGACAACCAGCGGAGGGGAAGCAGCTACAACACAAAATTAAAGCCGCAAGCTGCGATGAACGGGCCCTTGCACACCTGCAGCCGCCGCCTACGCGAGCCGCCGCCACATGTAAACCGCCGCCTGATATTTGCCACCACACGATGCGAAAGCAAGATCTGAGAGTATATACTGGCTTAGGTGGTGCAAATGTTCCAAGTTTTTGGCAGATTGCCAAGAAAAGCTCCAAACTTGACAGAGTGCCACGCCCACAATTTTTGTCTGAACAGAATTCCTTTAACAATAATTTAATCGTCAATATGTCTGCTATAGAATGTGCCTTGTTTGGACTGAATCAGAGAAAATCTCTAGGAGGAGCTCTCAAAAGTACGCACCCTTATTTGGGCGTCATTCTTCACATTCAAAGCTGTATGTGCGTTTGATGCCCCACCTCAACGCCTGCCACGCCAACAATTTTTGTCTGATCAAAATTTGTTCTGAAATTTTTTTCTCGTCAAGGTGTCTACTATAGGTTGCCCTTGGTTTGGACTGAATCGGAGAAAAGCTCTAGAAGTTAATAGGGAAAGTATGCACCCTTATTTGGACGCCATTTTTCATGATCAAAGCTAGGTGGCGCTCTTCCTGTTGAGTTTTGAATATGGGTGCAAGAGGCTTTTTTGTGTGTCCTGATGCCATGAATATGCGTAAAATTTTTCAAGCATGTAGCTCAAAATAACCCCTATGGGGAGGGGTTTTTGAAAACTGTAGGGGGCGCTAGTGAGCACATTTTTTCGACTTTTTTTTGCGAAACCCATAAAATGTCGCAATTTTTCCCAGGACTGATGAGTGTGTTGGATGAGGTGAGATTACGTGCATTTTAAAGTCACAAAAATCAATTTTCCAACGTTTTTTTTTTTCATGCCCCGCCCCAAAGTCTGACACGCCCACAACTTTCTTCTAAACGGAATGCCTTTACTTTGTATTAATCGTCAATGGGTTTACTATAGAATGTGCGTAGTTCGGACCGAATCGGAGAAAAGCTCTAGGAGAAATTAGCAAAAGTATGCACCCTTGCACGGACCCATTTTGGCCCCATTTTTCATGTTCAAAGCTAGGTGGCGCTCTTCCTGTTGAGTTTTGAATATGGGTGCCATAGACTTTTTTGTGCGTCCTGATGCCATGAATATGCGTAAGACTTTTCATGCATGTAGCTCAAGAAAACTCTATGCGTAGGGTGTTATTTTTACCTCTAGGGGGCGCTACTGATTTTTTTTTTGCGAGACCCATAAATTAGTAAATTTTGCACCAGGCCCGATGAGTGTGCAAAAATATCTGCGCTTTCATTCACATTCAGGGGTCCAAAAATGCATTTTAAGTGGCGGAAGAAAGAACAATCCTTAGGGTTACAATAGGGCCTTCGCCGACTTCAGAAAAATACACAGGATGGTTGTTTCTGCAGACGGTATATACACGAGTGAATGTGAACCACAGTAACAGAAGGAAGGGTTTAACCCAGACATTGACTTATTAGACGTGTGTGTGTGTCGGTGTGTAATCCTCTCCTCTCTCAGGTAAAACAAACTCCATGTGTGTTTGTGTGTCTTGGACCCGGTGTTGAAGAATTTTCCACGTGATAAAAAAACCCTCTAAGCAAGCACGTCCTGTAAGTTCACGTACACACACACACACACACACTCCCCGCATGCCTCCAGCTGACAACAACCAGACGTCTCAGGGAGGCAAGACGCTGCAGATAAATGAGCGTACGTGTGTCAGAGTGTGTCTTCACACTAGTGGATGTGAAGTTGCATGATGATGATGATGATGAAGCTTGAATGTGGTGCGAGCTGATGTGTACATCCCCTTTGTGTGCGTTGCGTACTATAGAGGCATGTAGGGGTTGAGTTTGTACTGGTTGGTGCATGGTTTGTCTCTGAATATCCAACGTAGCTCCTGCCAAATCTTTCTTTGTGTGTGTCTGTGTCTTGTCCATACTTGGCTTTAGTTTTCCTCAGATTTACTTTTTCTATTTGCTTGATTAAATGTTTGCTTTGGAGCTCTGAGATTCACACATTCAGGTTGTGTGTCGGTGATTCCAGGTGTCATGTTGTATCAGAGCCCGGCGAAATGCTCTCCAGAGCACCGACAGCATTTGACCGTGTATCGATGGACAACATGCCTCTCTATCTTCTCCTATTGTACAAAAGTGAAGCCAAAATGAAGGCTCAGTGTGTGACATGTTTTGGAGCTCATATTTTTTAACATTTTAACGTCTCTTGTGTCGGTGTTAGGCACATTTTCCGTCATTAAGGAAGGCCCAAAAGTGACAAAAACATTCCTAACCCAAATAACAGTTTTTGTGCTAAGCTGGGCTAACTGTCTTCTGATTAACATGTTTTTAACTTGTTTGCATGAAAGCTCTTTTTAATTAACATTGTCAAAAGAGAAATTCACATTTTTTAAAGATATATTTTTGGCCTTTTTGACTTTATTTGATAGGACAGCTGAAGAGATTCAGGAAATGTGGGGACTAGAGAGTGGGGGTAGAGCTGCAGGAAATGGTCGACTGGCCGGGAATCGAACCGGCGACCCTTGCAAGGACTATAGCCTCTGTATGTGGGGCGCATAGACCGCTAGGTCACCAGTGCCCCAGAAGAGAAAGTCAGTCTTAAGTTGAACATTTCTGTTTCTTTTTGTCTTCAAATTTTGTTTACGAAGAAACCAAGCGCCAGAAAGATCTATGGTTAGTAACTTTAATGGGAGAGGAAGTGTTAAAGTAAGAGACGGGCAGAGAGAGGGGATCCCAGTGTGTCAGTTCTAAGCCTATAGCAGCATAACTAAGAGCTGGTCCAAGCCTGATCCAGCTCTAACTATAAGCTTTATCTAAAAGTACAGTTTGAAGCCTACTCTTAAAAGTAGAGAGGGTGTCTGCCTCCCGGATCCTGACTGGTAGATGATTCCAAAGGAGAGGGGGGCCTGATAACTGAAGGCTCTACCTCCCATGTTGAATGTCTCTTGTGTCGGTGTTGGGCATATTTCCTGTCATTAAGTAAGGCCCAAAAGTGACAAAAACGTTCCTAACCCAAATAACAGATTTTGTGCTAAGCTAGGCTAACTGTCTTCTGATTAACATTGTTTTTTAACTTGTAAGACATTCTTAAAAAACATTGTCAAAAGAGAAATTAACATTTTGACAAAAATGTGATCAAAAAAAAAAAGAAAATGTCAGTCTTACGTTGAACATTTTTGTTTCTTTTTGTCTTCAAATTTTGTTTACGAAGAAACCAAGCGCCAGAAAGGTCTATGGTTAGTAACTTTAATGGGACAGGAAGTGTTAAAGTAAGAGACGGGCAGAGAGAGGGATCCCAGTGTGTCAGTTCTAAGCCTATAGCAGCATAACTAAGAGCTGGTTCAAGCCTGATCCAGCTCTAACTATAAGCTTTATCAAAAAGTACAGTTTGAAGCCTACTCTTAAAAGTAGAGAGGGTGTCTGCCTCCCGGATCCTGACTGGTAGATGGCTCTAACTCCCATGTTTAATGTCTCTTGTGTGTTGGTGTTGGGCACATTTCCTGTCATTAAGGAAGTCCCAAAAGTGACAAAAACGTTCCTAACCCAAATAACAGATTTTGTGCTAAGCTAGGCTAACTGTCTTCTGATTAACATTGTTTTTTAACTTGTTTGCATGAAAGCACATTTTTAAAGAACATTGTTAAAAGAGAAATTAACATTTTGACGAAAAGGTGATCAATTAGAAAAACAAAACGTCCCCCAGGCCCCTTCAGTTGACATGTGGATATCACAGATCTCTGCTCTTATTCCTCTGGAGAAGTTGACTCATGACCTTAATCAAAAACCAGACAAGTTCTGGAGGATCTGGAAACCCCTGCGCTCCTTCTTGCTGAAGATATAACTTATCATCTGTGCCTGGAAGATGAGGACTGTTTGCCCTTTCATTTATTTCTTGTATGTGCTCTTTGTTTACCTGTCTCCTGTTGTCTTTTCAATTACTTATTTTTCTTGTGTGTATGTACGGCGCAGCGCTCTCTGTTAGTTTGGGTGGGACTTTTTATGTTTTGTTATGTGTTTTGTTTTATTTTGTTCTAATGTTTGTGTTTATAAAATTGAAAAATCAATAAAAAAGAGTATCAAAAAAACAAACGTCAGTGTTATGTTGAACATTTTTGTTTATGCTATGCTAAAATGAATTAAATCTTCACCTATTTCATGTTTTATTTTTGTGTTACCAAAGTGTTATTTCGGTACTTTTGGCCCGTAATGTTTGGCCAAATTCAATCTGATGAAAGAACAGAGTCATGTGACGACCCCTCCACATAACTTGGTGTTCTGTGATGCCGATTTTTTCAGATCCAGGGTTGTCATCAAGGTGATGAGCTGCACCTGGGCCTGGTGTAGCTGTTACCATAAATCCTTCTCCCATTCGGTATATATATCTCTCTCTCTTTAATCGGCTCTCCTGTTTCTTTATCTTACGCACCGACCCTTTATTCTATTATTTCCTTATTTTTGTAATAACTTCAGAATCAAATTTGCACCCCCTTCGTCTCCTCTCCTGTTTTTGTCACACCCTCAGAGCCAGGCTGTAACTAATGGGGATTTCGTGTTTTGGTGATTCCCATGTCAGGGTTAAAGCTCCTGTGAGGAACTTTTATCTGTTCATGAAACACATTGAAGTTGATATTGTTGCCTCTTTATGACCTAAATAAGAAAAGACTGCTATCAAAATAAGAGCAACTATTTCTTTATATACCTTATTTACGTCTGAAGTCCCTAGTGGGGGGTAGGTGTCAGACCAGCTCCTAAAACCCTCTTGTTATATCATGGAAAAGATTCTCAATGAGTGATACTTTTGGGCTCTGAAAGAGGGCAGAGATTTTTGTAAAAAGTAATAACACATGCAGAGACTACTTTGTCCACAGGGGGGCGCCAAAATCAACCCTCACAGGAGCTTTAAAAGCAGCTACATTCAGTAGAAAAAGAGACTTTTTCAGACCCCAGGTGTCAAAACATGTAAGTGAATTTATTTCAGTGTAATGGAGGAATCGTTTCGTAACTCAAACTTCAAAGAAACCTTTTTCATTTGATGTGAAACAACTCAAACAATAGTGTGTGAACTTTTCATACAGCCAGTCTCTGTCGCCTTGTTTTGATTCTGCACGCCTTTTGTTCCCTCCGGTTGTGCTCTTAAGTGATCCTTGACACAAAAAGTGAACGCAGCTTCACCAGGCGGACAAGAAAGACAAGATTGCCCAAATTCTTCACATGAAACGAAAGACAAAGATGGCGAAGTGAAAGTGAGAGAGAAAAGAAGGGATATCAGGAATGTGGACTAGTTTAGCAGCATTCCCTTGACAGCCTCTTTTATCTCTCTCTCTCTTTCCTTCTGCTGGGCTCATTTCTGTTTACACTTTAAAACCTGCTTTCCTTTTCTTACACTCCTTTGTTTTAAAGGCACTGCAGGTCGCTTCTCAAAGTCTCTTTACAGTATTCAGTACAAAGAAGCAAATGTTTCCGACTCTTACAAAACGTCCAAACATAAAAATCCACAGTTTCAGTTTCTCGGGGTGGAAAATCCTCCACAAAGTCCAAGTGGTTTTAAGTCCAGTCAAAGTAAAATACACAAGAATCACTTCTAAAAATCATCACAGATTTCAGTCTCAGCCGTTCATATGTACAGTACTCTCATGGCACACTTTAAAAAAACGTATATTCCACAATTTTTTTTTTGCTTTGGTTTGATTCTCTCCTCTCACCAGTCCACAGTCCTTCCTCACATCTTCGATGCAAAGGATCAAGTTTTTATTGTGTTTACATTCTTCCGTCTGGAATCCAAATCCGAGGGTCCGCTTGCTTCCCCATTAGGAGCCCGTTTATGTGCGAGATACGCTGAGATTCGTGTGTTAATTTGGGATCAGGGCAGCATGGGTGGGCCTAATTTTCGGGCAACTCTCATTTTACAGGGAGACTTCATAATGTTTTCTGTGGCTCACTTCTCTCTCTCTCTCTCTCTCTCTCTCTCTCTCACGTCCAAAAAGTAATTTCCTTCCCCAAGAATCACCAGAAAGTTGATATCCTCACATTTATTTTGGAGTGATTGCACATGAATCCTTGCATAACTTAATCTCAACGGTTAGGTTTTTGCATAACAAAGAGTAAGGAAGACAAATCCATTTTTTCCCTTCCCTTTCTCCACACACTCTCTCGCATCGTTCACTTGAGTGAATCCAATCCATCCTTTCGTTTCCGTCCGAGCAAACTGAGGATGCAAAATCCAGCAGCTCTCTCCAAATGAGCCTTTTTTTCCCCCCCCAAACAACGGACATTCAAAAGTCTCCAGCCCAACTTTTCCTCCATCCATCCATCCATCCATTGTCCCATGTTTGTTTGTTGTTTTTCTTTCAAAGCCTTTCCTCTTAAAGGTCCAAGCGGAAGGCTCCGAAGTAGCTGGAGGAGTCGTCGGCGTTCACCATGGTCGGAGAAGAGACGGAGACGAAGAGCTCGTCGCCGGCCCTCAGCTCGAACAGTCCTCCCTGGTAGACGGAGTGGAGGGCGTACTCGGCGTCGGGAGCCCAGCACTTTGTTCCCACGCCCTTCAGGAGCTGCAGTGGAGAGACAATCAAGATTAGAAAGAAATCTCACGACCAATCGATCAATGTGACTCAGTCTTAAAGGGATAGCGTACCTGTATGGGGCTCGGGTAGGACGTTTTCTTGTAGACACACTGCACCAGCTGGTGGCTGACGCTGCGTTGGTCTCCTTCACTCGCTGCAGGAGACGGGTAACGAAAATACACCTGGAGGGAAAACAGCATAAAAACATGAACTGTTAATAAACACAGAACTTGTAGAAAATACAACGACTGTAGGGCCAACAGATCCCTGAATATTATAGCACTAAAGCTGCCGTATGCTCACCTGTGAGTACAGGTAGTACCGCCCGTCCTGGGGCACTCGCAGCTTCCCATTGGTCAGCGTCATGTTGTGCAGGTGAGCACCAAAGCTCTGATTGGCCCACGAGCGGACCACATGACGACAGGACTGGTGCAGACCGGCCGTGGGGATCAGGTAGGGAGGGATCCCTGTAGGCGAGATACACAGATTAGTGGTGAGATGGTGAGATAGAAATAGGTGGAGCAGCATTAAGCTAGCATCCCATTACTAACAGTAATGAGTTATACGTCACAGGTGTTCATGTTACACCTGGATTCCTTTTCCTGTTGTTTTTATAAAATGAAAAGCTTGTCTTTTCTTTGGAACATACACCAACAGCTCATCGGCTAATCGATGTAACCATCTGATTGACTGTTTGTCCACCACCATCTTCTTTTTTTGGGATAGAGAAGTGACCATATTTAAACAGATTGGAGCTTGACAGCTAATGTTTGTGCTATCGAACATAATTCACTGTGCATGTTGTCATTTAGATGCAAATTTGGGCTAGCAAAACGGCTTACATTATACAGGAAGTAGCTACCTATCCAATAATGGACTGGCTCCATAAACCATTGATACTGTAGCCACAATAACCAACACTATAGCCTGACGTGTACGGATGTGGTCTTGGTGACATCACCAAATAGTTTCTGAAGAGGTGTTATAATCCAAAGATAGTGGACGCCATATTGGAAATGCTAACGCCAATGTACTCCAAGCTCATTTAGAAACAAGCTAACAGCTACGACTCACATATCTGCAAGTAAAATACACTATGCCATTACTTGTGCCTCATCAGGCTAAACTGTAACCCTTTATAAGAAGAAAATATGGGGCACTGGTGGCCTAGCGGTCTAAGCGTCCCACATACAGAGGCTATAGTCCTCGCCGCAGAGGTCGCCTGTTTAACTCCCGTCATAAAAATTTGTAACACCCCCTACAGTTTTTAAGGATAAAACATTTGGTATGGAGACATAAATTATATTTTTAAAAAGGCTGTAAACATGTTTAACTTTGCTGTAAAAATGGGCATCTTAATATTGACTCTAATGGGGATTCCTTCAGTTTTGGGACCAGCCTCCTGTGGACACTTTAGGAACTGCAGTTTTGGGGACTTCTGCATTGACTCCACATTTAACACTTGATTGAAATTGAAGAGGCTGCAAGTTTGTAGCTAGCTGCTGTCACCGAAATTACAAAATGAACTTTGTGTTTTGTTGAAGAGGAGTTGGAAAGTACCTAAAAAAGGTGATTAATGCTATAAAACATTTTAAAGAAGTCTCATTGAGCGTTGTTTTGCAGCTGATAGTGTCGCCCCCTGCTGGTCATCGTAAAAAATGCAGGTTTAAGACACTTTGCATTGGCTATACTTTTCAAACCAGGAGGCTGCATCCACTTCTTGTCAGTCTGTGGCTCTGAGGCTGCCAGCTGTTTGTCATACACAGCACACTGTATGTTTAAATACTGTGTATGTAAAGCAGACTGCACACTCAGCAACAATCACAGGATATAAATACTGAGGAGAAGTGCTCTTAGGACACATGTTCGGGAGTATATCAGTGTGTGTGTGTGTGTGTGTGTGTGTGTGTGTGTGTTTGATAGGTGTGTTAACGTTTTGGCTTGGATTCAGCTCAGTCCACATTAATGAGATAATGGTTTATTAGAAAACTAAACACGGGTCGACTCTTTCTGCTCTAACCTCACCCTCTCTTCCCTCTCCAAACACACACACACACACACACGCGAACACTCACACACACTCAGCATCGTTGCCCTTTGTCAGCTCAGTGGAAATAACATCGCTCGGCCTTTGCCAGATTGTCAACACCCTTCAGTTTGCACGCCACTCTCTGATGAAATGATACGAAGGTCTGGACAACACAAACACACACACACACGAGGAACACATTCCAGCTTTAGATAACACGTTTAACAACACACACACACACACACACACACACACACACACACACACACACACACACACAGCAGGGTACTTTATAAAGTCGCCGCCTAATAAATGTCTCTGTTTCAGCTCCGTGCTCCGACACATCTCTCTGATTCAGCGAGCTCTTGCAGAGAAAAGAAACCCTGTGGTATGCAGGAAGTGATGTTTATGAGAAGAACAATAGCTCAGACACAATGAGGCTGAATCCTTCATTGTGCAACTTCGTGTTTCATTTGGAAGACGAGGGTGGAATACGAGCAGGATAAGGAATAAGGGCCTGTAATGGATCAGACTTCCTGGATTTAAATCGTCCTCAGTGACAGGCACTCATAAAAAGACATAAAACATAAAAGAGACTTTTAAAAGCTGCAGTTTCTTCTTCTTCACATGTTTTCTGTCACCTCTAACCTCCAGTAATGACCTCAGCCTCACCTTGAGCGCCGGAGTCTCTGAGGGTCAAGTGGGCAGAAGGCCTCTGGGCCACCGAGGTCATGAACTTTGACCCCGAGTTGTTGAAAGTGCGAGGCATCGTTCTCGCTTCTGAAGAGAGAGGAGAAGAAGAAAGGTTAGAGAGTGATGATACATGGTGGAGTGTGTGTGTTTCAGTGTGTGTGTGTGTGTGTGTGTGTGCGTGAGGTAGATACTGACCGATGAAGGTTTGTTTGGAGATGATGTTCTCCGTCACCTGGAACAAAAACAGACGACAGGTTGATCAGAGTGATGTTGATGAAAGTTAATTTTATGAGTTTTATGAGCTTGAAAATAATAACCAGCCCTCTATTGTTCTTTGTCGTGATGGATAAAATGCCAGAACTGATGGAATCTTTATTTATAAAGCGCCAAATCAGAACAAAAGTTATTTGAAGACTCTTTAAAAACAGAGCAGGTCCAGACCCTTACAAAGACCCAACATCAAGACCGGATCAGATCCAGTCCCATCTTACAGAGAGGACTCAGTCTGATCTCATCTTAATCCACCATGAGCAGAGCACTTTGCAGCATTTAGCAAGTTACAGTGGCGAGGACAAACTTCCTTTAACAGGCAGAAACCTCCAGCAGGACCAGACTCATGTTAGACACACATCTGCTGAGACCGAGTTGGAGAGAGGGATAGAGGGAGATGAAGAGAGAGAGAGAGAGATGATAGTGGTGAGACGGATAGTAGTAGTTGTAGCAGCTGGAGTCTGGCACGTCCACAGCAGTAGAGATTCAGAGGAACCTACGGGACAAGGGAGCTCAGGGACTCCAGAAAGGTCTATGGAAAGAGAAAAGAGAGGGAGACCAGAAGAAAGAAAAAGAGGAGAAGAAAGAAAAAGAGGAGAATAAATGGTGAAAGAATTACAGAAGGAAAGGACGGGATGAGAAAATGAGGCATAAAGGATGAAGGAACATGGAAAGAACAAAGAGAGAAAGAAAGAAAGGAAGAAAGAAAGAAAGCAGAAAGGAATGAAATGAAAAATGAACAAAAGAAAGACAGAAGGAAGGAATGAATGGAAAAAGGAATAAAAGAGGAAGAAAGCAGGAAGGAATAAAAGAGAGAAAGAAAGTAGGAAGGAATAAAAGAGAGAAAGAAATGAAAGGAAAAATGAATAAAAGAGAGAAAGAAAATGGAAAGGAATAAAGAGAGAAAGAAAGAAAGAAAGACGGAATGAAAGGAAAAATGAATGAAAGAAAGAAAGTAAGAAGGAAAAAAAAGAAAAAAGAGAAAGAAGTAAAGAAAGAAAGAAAGAAAGAAAGAAACAGACCCAAAAAAGGAATCTACAGCAGCAATCCAGAGGAACCTATGAGACAAGGGAGCTCAGGGACTCCAGAAAGGTCTATGGTTAGTAACTTTAATGGGACAGGAAGAGTTAAAGTGAGTGATGTGGGGGTTGGGGATAGGATCTGTCTAGGCCTATAGCAGCATAACAAATACCTGGTTCAAGCCTGATCCAGCTCTAACTATAAGCTTTATCAAAAAGGAAAGTTTGAAGCCTACTCTTAAAAGTAGAGAGGGTGTCTGCCTCCTGCACCCTGACTGGTAGATGATTTCAAAGGAGAGGGGCCTGATAACTGAAGGCTCGACCTCCTATACTACTTTTATCAGTCACTTCATTTGCAGAGGGTGAAATCTTCACATCTTTTTTTCTGTCTGTCAGCTTAGAAAGCTTTTTTGGCGAGTTGTAATGATGAAGCGCTCACAGAGGAAGTATTAATAACTAACTAATGTTCTTTTCTTCTTCTCTCAGTATCGCTCCGATTCAGCCGCCAAGTCAACGTTTCACTCCTCTGTGAAGAACGCCGCTTTAAACGCTTTTAAAAAGGTCAAAACGAAGAGTCGGGGTTTGAAGTTTGAGGACATGCCCCGACATCACAGCCAGAGAGCACAAACTCTCCTCTCTCCATCCTCCTCCTCTTCCCCCCCTCTCTTCCTCGTCCTGTCTCTGCTTTATTTCTCTCACTCCTCTCTGTCATCCCTCGCTCCCTGCACACCGGCCTCTGTTTCATCCTCCCCACATGTGGACACAACCTCCGCCACGGAGATATCTACAGTATGCTGCTCACACAGATGCATTATCTCACTCTCACACACTCCGTCACTCTCCTTCTCCTCTCACACTCTCTCATGCTGAGGCTTTCTGCGCCTTGTTTTATCTTTTTCACTTCGTAAATCAAAACCTACGTCGCTCTTTGTTCTCTCTCTGTTATTTATCTTTCCATCCTGTCTTTCAGTCTCCATCCTTTCATTCTAACTGCACACTCTCACATTCTAACCATCCTTTTAACCCTGAACTTTCACCTCTCTTTGCCTTATTCCCCAACTTTTCTTGCATTCACGTGTCTTCCTTTTTTTTCTTTCATTTCTACCTCTCGCTGCACAAAGGTTGCACATTTAATCACCTGTTTCCAGTCATGTGGCATGTCCAACACGCTCCAGCTCTGGACGCCGAGCCCCCTGTGGTATAAATCTCCCTGATTAATTTGCTGAAATGCCACAAGAACCCCTGAATATGATTAATCTCACTCCTAGTTTTAATAGTCAACCCGCTCTAACCGCCGTGTTATTCTTGGCGCCGCGCCCGCTCCTCCTGGAATCAACCCTCAACCCAACCTGCAAATTGGACGTGATCGCTCTGGGGTTTGTGTGTGAGTGCGTGCGTGTGTGTGAGTGTAATCAAAAAGGGCCCCCCACTCGTGTAGAAGCGATATACTCTGAGAGGAACCCAACGCAATAAAGGGCAGAGCGTTGACCGCGCCGCGCTAACTCGTCTCGCTTGGCGCAGCATGCCAGTCTCAGCCTCACGCACCTCTAGTCCTGAAAGCTAAAAAATCACCAATGCACACACACACAAACACACAAACACACACACACACAAATTGCCAACAGATTTCCTGCATGTGGAAAAACGTGGGCGACGTTTTCAGACACTTGGACCTGCTCTGACTCCAGAACAGCATGTTTTCAATCTACAAGTTCAACATGGCTGCCGTCTTTAACGCCTAAAAGCTCACATGGGAAACCTCCGGATGGCTAAAGAGTGAAATCAGCTGTGGAGGCTGCATGCATAATTTATGCTCCTCACAGCGGTGGAAGCTCTCTCCGCCCTGGGACTCCTGGCAGGCTGCATGTTTCAACCATCACCACTGTCATGTAGAGTTACAGTCCATGTACTCTCAGTTTAAATGAGGCCGTGTATTTACGCCTCACACCTGGGGTGTCACGCACTGTATGGAGTCACTTATCAAACACATTTAGAGTGAGAGCAACAAGTGAATCCATATTGTCCATTCAGGACGGAAAACATGAAACCTTTCTACCAAAATGGGCAACAGTTGTTTGACATTTGATGAGTAGTAACAGCAAGAAACACATGTAAAATCATACGATTACAAATTCCTGTTTAAGATCCCCAAAAGTTGGTGTGGATTCTACGGTCACCACATTGACAATGCTGACTCCAATTAACTTTCATCTAAATCTAAAAACCAGCAAAGAGTTGGAGTTAAAGTCACAGCTTTGCTACCTGGAAATGGATTAAGGGTCAAAAATGTAACCCCAATTCAAGTTCTTAGGAATCAAGAATGAGGTTCAAGGATTTCCTCCTCCCTCCTCATCCATGTTGTCTTTTTGGTCCTCTGAAAACCTCTGACCTGTTGACTCCAGACCTGGCTCCGCTCATCATGACGGTTTGTTGTTGTAGTTAAGTGAAATACGATCTGGTGATAACACAGAGTGTTTATTCTGAAAATGAAAGGCACTATGAGGAGATTTTTACCAGCTGAGAAACAGACTGAAATCAATAATGATGCCTCTTTATGACCTTCATAACAAACAAGACCATCAACAACAACACTGATACCTTCTCTCTAGTCATTTGTATTGCCTTAAACCACTCTGAGGGGGTAGGTGTCAGACCAGATGACTGACATTTTGCTTTAAACTCAGCCTTTATTCGTTTTTTTCATGAAAAATAATCAGGTTGCATGACGAATCTGACTGTTTAAAGACAACAGGATGAGGTTTTTGTCCGAAGTCACTACTTTTGCATCCATCGGACTAGAAATAAGAGGGATCACTTTGTCCACAAGGGTGCCAAAATCAATATAAATGAAAAGTTCCACACAGCAGCTTTAACCGTATGTTTTCATTTTGTTTTTGGTGAAACCTGACTTCCTGTCCCGCTCCATCTGCTCTGTTGAGATTGATGCGTCGTGCTCCGACATCCGGCAAAAATAGAAGTCTTGCGTATCTGATCCGGAGGACTTCGACCTGCCGGATCAGAGACTCAGCCGGAACGCAACAGAGCGGATCCAGTGGAAGTTAACACATTGATCCGGAGACGGATCCGGTGGAATTTGGCAGTAACTGTGTTAAATAAATGATGCTCAATTCTGACTTTTCCTCTCAGAATTTTTTTCTTGCCTTAGGTCTAGTCTGACAGTCAGAATTTGTATTTGCATTTAAACAGCTAGCAAATTAGTCCCTTTGGAGCATCCCTTGGATAGAGACCGAAACCAGTTAGGTCCCAGACTGTAAACATGTTTAACTCTGCAGTACAAATGGGCCCTTTAAGGAGTTTCCTTGGCTTCTGGAGGCAGCCTCAAGTGAACACTCAATCCTCATTGGCTCCATATTTCAACACTGGAGGTTGCCACTTGTGATCTTACTTGAGATAAAGCTAACGTGGTCGAATTGCACCAAGTTGGACACAGCACTTCCTTAAATCTTCAGCAAATAACTTGTAATGTGTAAGTTTGCTTGTCTTGGTAATGATTGTTTGTCTTGGAGATGTTCGATCCAGAATTTAGTGATGGTCCAATTTTGTAGGAGTGGCGAAGAGAAGTTCAAAAAAGGTCCAATTGGTGGAAAATGTGTCATGTGTTCTTGGTTTGAATGAAACAGTTAGATTTGTCTGAGCCCACAGATTCAATGAGAACAGGCTGTCTCTGAGATGTTGGGCTCAAAGATTAAAGGCCAAAATAAGACATCAATAGCGCCCCCATCTGTTCAAATCGTACCACCATTTGTACCATTCCCTGCGCTCCATTCGGCAATACCAAAGGGTAAGAGTGAAGTCTGTTGGAATCACATTCATACATGACATCCAAGCAGATTTCTTCCTCTGTTTGTGTGAGTGAGACGAATGAATTTCTAAATTCCCCGTCACCTTCCTCTAGAGGAATCAGAGTATTATATGATGGATATTTCCTGGACTAGATTTCAATGGTGTAATAGCACTCCCCACCACACACAATGGAAACCAGATTGTCTCAGCACTACATGCATGGGCAGAATATTTCCTTCCGGTGTGAACAGATCAAGCTACTGCACACACACCAGAACACTGCTGGTGGTTTCATTGAGATGTATTTCCAATCAAAAGGAGCCTGAGGCCTTTTTTTTTTTTTAACTACCTGCCTTGTTTGAATGGTCACAGCTGGAAGTCATTTAGTCTGCCCTTTGAGTCAAAGGTCAAACACGGCCAACATCATGGGGTAATCCATTGTAATAAAGGCGCGAGATGTTAATGACAACAGCATGCCGATAAAACCAATTTTAAGCTCATAAATGTGGAGCTCCGTTCATTAGAGGAGGGATATTTGTACCATATGACCACATAGAAGCTTTTATGTGAACATATATCACCAAAATGGAAAGGTCACATTAAATATCAGGTAGGTAAAGTAGGTAAAGTTCAACAAGAGAGCTAATGGATGCTTTACTATTCTTAGGTTTGCAATTTTCTGTCACCTTTAAAGGCTTGTATGGGCTTCAAATGTAGGATTAAAGGTATTCTGCAGAGATGGTTGTGCCTCAGAGTGCTGTGAACAAGGACACACGAATGGATCATTTCCCTCTTTCCAACCCCAACACGGTCTCAGTAAATGTGTGTCTAACATGAGTCTGGTCCTGCTGGAGGCTTCTGCCTGTTAAAGGCACTATGAGGAGTTTTTAACTGGCTGAGAAACAGACTAAAACTGATACTGATACCTCTTTATGACCCTCAAAAGCAAACAAGACCATCTACAACAACACTGATACCTTCTCTGTTGTCATTTTAATGTCTAAAACTGCTCTGCGGGGGTAGGTGTCAGAACAGATGATTGACATCTTGCTTTCGAAACACCCTTTTTTGGCAGTTTTTTTTCAAATAATCACATTGTAAGATAAGTCTAAATGTTAAAAGACAACAGGATGAAGTTATTGTCTGAAGACAATTATTTTGCATGTACAGGACAAGAGATAAGAGGTATCACTTTGTCCACAAGGGGGCACCAGAATCAATACAAGCTAAAAGTTCCTCACAGCAGCTTTAAAGGAAGTTTGTCCTTGCCACTGTAACTTGCTAAATGCTGCAAAGTGCTCTGCTCATGGTGGATTAAGATGAGATCAGACTGAGTCCTGTCTGTAAGATGGGACTGGATCTTATCCTGTCTTGATGTTTGGTTTGTTAGTAATAGAACATAGAGTACGGTCTAGACCTGCTCTGTTTGGAAAGAGTCTTCAGATAACTTTTGTTGTATTTGACGCTATATATACCCTGAAACTAAGGCCATGGTTAATGCCCCCAATGGTCCAATCGTCTTCAGACAAAGCCAAGGGTTTCAGAGATTGCCCACTAGTGTTTTTTTCCTCACCAGATGTCTTAAAGGATCTCTAGTGATCTGTGACATCCCCTGTTACAGTACTCTTTAGTCTTTCCCACTAGTTTAGGTTCTTTTAAGGTTATTTATGTACCAACTGGTTATCCTTTGTTATGGTTTCCCACTGGTATCGTTTCTTTTAAGGTTCTGTAGGTACCAGTGAAATCAATTTCCTCTATGGTAGCATTCTTGAGAACACTGTCCTGTTCAATTTTTGGTTCTTCAAAAGTTTCATATTTATCAGTGACATCACTTTTCTCTATGATCGTTATCTTGAGAACACTGACCTGCTGGTTTTGGTTCTTCTTCTCTTTTTTTTTAAGTTACATTTTTGGGCTTTTTTGCCTTTATTTGATAGGACAGCTGAAGAGAGACAGGACATTTGGGGAGTAGAGAGCGGGGGGAGACATGCAGGAAATGGTCGACCAATCGGGAGTCGAGCCGGCGACCTCTGCGATGAGGACTATAGCCTCTAGATGGGACGCTTCGATTGCTAGGCCACCAGTGCCCCAGGTTTTGGTTCTTTAAAGGTTCTACTGGTATCACTGACATCACTGATGTCAGGTAAAGTTTTGATAGGTATGACCAACATCACTGATGTTCTTCAAATGTTCTGTAGGTATCAGTGACATGACTTATCTCTATGACAGTATTCTGTAAGAACACTTTCCTGCTTGGTTTAGTTCTTCTTTTTTTTTTTTTAAGTTACATTTGTGGCCTTTTTTTCTTTATTTGTTAGGACAGCTGAAGAGAGACAGGAAATGTGGGGAGTAGAGAGAGGGGGAAGACATGCAGGAAATGGTCGACCGGCCTGGAATCGAACCGGCGACCCCTGCGACGAGGACTGTAGCCCCTTGGTTTGGTTCTTTAAACATCCCAAAACAGTATTTGTAATACCTTGAGATAAAAACAATCGTATATGTAGTAAGTAAAAACAACTTGGCAAGGATAGATAGATAGATAGATTTTCATTGTTCAGTGTCATCCCTGCATGATTGCACTTTACCGAAGGAATCGTAGCAGCTAATTGAGCCGGGCTTCCAAAAAGAAACAAAGAACTTTTATTTTCGGAAAAGTGTTTTGCATGGTAGGACAAATATTTAGTATAAAGTGCAAAATATGCAATTTCAGGTGCAGTTTATGTGTTTCAAGCAACATACTGTGCTTTTCTGGTCACTGCTGGCTTTGTCAATAAACGGGTAAAAATGCAGAGTTCCAAAAACACCAACAATTTCTGTTTATTGCCATACTTGCCTCAACCTACTACAAAATGAGTAATTGGGATTCCTATTTGTTTTGAAGTACTTTAACTTGCTTCCTTTTTTTTTTTTAAGTTATTTTTTTTGCCTTTATTTGTTAGAACAGCTGAAGAGAGACAGGAAATGTGGGGAGTAGAGAGCGCTGGAAGACATGCAGGAAAAGGTCGACCAGCCGGGAATCGAACCGTGTCCCCTGCAACGAGGACTGTAGTCTCTGTATGTGGGGCGCTTAGACCGCTAGGCCACCAGCGCTCCTAACTTACTTCCTTAAAGTTGAACAAATAGATAGACCTTTGTTGCTCTGTGAAATGCTCTGTGATTTCCTGATTGGTTAATGTTTTACATCTGACCCTGCTGGGAGGTTAATCTCAGTAAAGGCTTCTGGGTCATCTTTTTGCCACCACGAAGTAAGTCATGTTTATGTGTGAAGGTTTTGCCCATAACGAGGGTTTTAACAGTCATCACTTGGGGCTTCATTGTGTAACACTACACTCCTGCCCTTGTTTAATGGGTCACTTTTGTTTCCAGTAAATCAGGCCACAGCCGCTCATTTGACAGGGCTCAAAGTTCAAGTTTACTACCAGCACGACCCGTATGTGCTTGTCTGATGTAATGTATGTGTGTGTGTGAGCGCGGAGGCTAGACCAGGGCCGCTTCTTAAGGGCCACAAGTCTTAAAAAGCTATTCCAGCTGCAACAATGACAACAAATAAAAGCAGAACTCTGCTGAACTTTAACCCAGTTTAGAAAAACACTCAGAGACAAAAATAGTCTGATTTCTCTACGTCACATTTTTTTAATTTTCCCTCTGGATTTAAAGAAAGAGAGAGAACAGACAGAGAGAGAGAGAGAGAGAGAGAGAGAGAGAGAGAGAGAGAGAGAGAGAGAGAGAGAGAGAGAGAGAGAGAGAGATTAATGCCAGACTGAAGTTGAGCAATCCATCAAAAACTCCTTTAGGGCTCATCTTATCCAACTCTACTTTGTCTCTGTCTTGTTTCAGTTAAGGCAAAAGAGTAAAATACTGATACCCCAGCAGGTGTTTTATCTCTACAGGTTCCTTGAAGTGATCCAATATTACACTTTAATACAGTGATGAGGCTTTAAAAAGACTAATTAAATGACAGAATTATCAGAACTGGAGCAGTGCACTGACTCTCAGGCCTCATATTTTTGTAGTCGATCATACAGAGATCCCCAACGTGATCTCAAATGTCTCAGAAATACATCTGTGCCTACCTCAATATGTGATATGTGACTTGTGATTGTCACTAGATTGTTAATTTTTATATTGTGGTTTTTAAAAATCGCTGGGGAGAAAGCTGAATGTGTGGAGCACTGGAGTCCAGGATACATTTCACTATGAATCGAATCACATCGTATCATACTGTACCGTACAGTATTGTATCTTATCAGATCAGATCGTATCATATCGTATCGGATCATAACATGGCGTAACGGATTGTATCATATCATATCCTTATCCTATCGGCATGTATTGTATTGTATCGTATCAAATTGTATTGTATTGTGATGTAAGTTTCATATCGTACTGTATCCTAGCATAACATATCAAATCATATTGTATCGTTATAGTATTCTACCATACTGCACCGTGTCATATCATGTCATATCTTATCGTAACATGACGTTACATATTGTAACGTATCGTATCAAATTGTATCGTATTGTGACGTATGGTATCACATCGTACGGTATCCTAACATAACATATCGAATCATATTGAACCGTTATTGTATCGTATTGTATTGTTTCGAATCGTATTGTTTCGGATCGTATTGTAACATAACGTAGCGTACCATATCTTGTTGTAACATGACGTAATGTATAGTATCGTATCGTTATCCTATTGTAACGTATCGTATCAAATTGTATCGTGTTATGACATATGGTATCATATCGTACGGTATCGTAACATAGGGTATTGAATCATATTGTACCGTATTGCATTGTTTCGGATCGTATCGTAACATAATGTAGCGTACCGTCTTATTGTAACATGACGTAATGTATTGTATCGTATCGTTACCCTATCGTAACGTATCGTATCAAATTGTATCGTATTGTGACGTATGGTATCACATCGTACGGTATCCTAACATAACGTATCGAATCATATTGAACCGTTATTGTATCGTATTGTATTGTTTCGGATCGTATCGTATCATAATGTAGCGTACCGTATCTTATCGTAACATGATGTAATGTACTGTATTGTATTTTTATCCTATCGTAACGTATCGTATCAAATTGTATCGTATTATGACATATGGTATCATATCGTACGGTATCGTAACATAACTTATCAAATCATATTGTATCGTTATCGTATTGTGCCGTAACGTATTGTATTGTAACTTATCGGAACACATCGTATCTTTATTGAATCGTATCGTAAGCCATAGAATTGTATTCTCACATATTGTGTCATATTGTTTCAATTTGAATCATATTGTATTGTAACATCTCTTATCGTATTGAATCATATTATATCGCATGTATCGCACCATATCGTAACGCATCATACTGTATTTTATTGTATTGTACCCTCTGCTATCCTGTTGTATCAAATAATGTATCATATCGTATCTTGTTGTTTGCATCACATCATATTACATATAACACACAAAACACTCATACTTCAAATCATTAAAGCTAGGGTTGGCAGGAGACGGGGACTCAGAGTGCACGCCGGGGAAATGTACGCGCAGGAGGCGGGCAAAACGGCAAGACGGGATTTGAACGGTTTAAAATTTTGGCACCCAAAAAAGGCTGATTGGTTGGTGTTTTCCCAGGTTTACTCATAGCTGCTTTTCTTCGCTCTTTTTTAAGAACACATCATGTATTGATAGCCATCAGGACATAAAGATCATTTTAACCAGTATAACAAAAAGTGTATCTAAACCTGACTACCAACCCAAGCTTTAAGTCATAAAGCATCAGACAAATTAAATTGTGACCTGACTTTTAAACAAAAATGACAATTTCACAAGATTTTCTTCCAGTGGAGAGCAAAAGAGTCTGCGTCAAATTACACGACAATCTATCCAAAAGTTGTTGTTGTTCATAAGATTTCACTTCAAACCACAAAGCTGAACCGCATGGTGATGCTACACAGAAGATGTCACTCTTAATACATCCTGCAGGGTTAAATAAATGCACAAATATACACAATTTCACAGTAATCAGCCGACCAATCACAGCAGTTTGGTTAGGTTTGTTTGAGAGGTCATCGGTCATGGTGGAGTGCATTCATCTTTTCGATTTTACATTGATGTTATGGAAATTTAAACTCACACAGAGGCCAGAAATAACCACATGCATTCACAGTTTGCAATACTGTATGTAGAGATATCAGAGAATAAGAAGCTCATGTGGATACCGTAGAATGGAGAAGAATTGGTGGACTGCTCCTTTAAGAACTGAAGACACAGCCAGAAACGATTTTACTTCTGGCCTGTTGAAATCAAACTATCATCAATATCTACAGATCAAGCATAATTACCCCCATTATTTTTCCTTCATGTCGAAACTCAAAAATTGAAGCATCCTTTAAACGTCCACTAATAACGTGATTTGCGAAGAGTCCAAGAGAGACTCGGTGCCAAAAAGTCAGAAGTCGGTGGGAAAATAATCAAAAACCAGAGAGCGAAAGATGATGGACAATTATGGGAAACGAGAGAAGAAGAGGAATGAGGGTAGAGAGAGAGAGAAAAAAAATTAGGGAAACAGAGAGGAGAGTCAGAGAGAGGAGGAAAGAAAGAGAGGATTGAGAGAGGGGAAGAAGGAGAGTGAAAGAGGGACAAGTATGCACATGAAGGAGCGTTTCTTCTGCAGATTAGCAGGAGCTGCAACCAGATACTTTAATATGCTGCTCGACCCCGACAGGCCCGGACAGGCTGTGTGTGTGTGTGTGTGTGTTCCCTCACTAACTCTTATCAGGCCTAATCTGGTCTAAGAGGCTACTCATTCCTCGCTCTGTGTGTGTGTGTGTGTGTGTGTGTGTGTGTGTTGCACTACTTTCCTGTGCGTGTAAATCTGATTTCTGGTAAATGCAGGGCACGGGAAACCAAAGCAGCTGTAAGAGGGCATGTGGGCCAAAGATGGAGTTGAAACACTGGCATGTTTGTGAGGCTAATGTTGTTAATAAGCAACCCAGACTTTGTTTTAACCCAGATTGGTATGCGGATTCGGTGAGTGAAGGAATGCACTCAGCGTTTCAGCGTCTTCCTGGTCAGAGATAACATCTCAAATTAAAATGTAACACTCAGAGGTTTTGGACGGCTCCTTCGCATACTTAATTGAACTCAACGCAAACACCTCTGCGTCAACAATCTGGCTACTTCCATAACCTCCTTGTTTTTCTTTTTCACAGCTCCTCTTCCTTCTGAAAATTCCCTCCCCCTGAGCTAAACCCCTTGATGGATGCTGAGCACGGTTGGAAAATTTGACCTCAGGTACTTCTCCAAACACATGTCTGAAATGATAAAAGTCTGAAGTGAAGAAGGATGGTCTTCTTCGGCCTTGAAGCAGTAGTCTGTAATCACTTCAGTGTCCACCAAGGCTTCAAAGAACACTTAAGAGACTTCACTATTGTTTAATCTTTTAGGATGAATTGTCGCGATGACACAATATCATTAGTCCACAAAGAAATGCCAACCCCCAGGTCCTCCGGGCCCAAAGTGAGGGTTGAGGTTGTTTACTTTATCCAAGAAAATGTCAAAAACAAAGACTTATTTCTTTCACAGTGATGCATGAGGCATCACTGAGAGTTGAACTGTCGGTGACACTCATGCTTTATTCCCAAACAACTTAACCACCTATAATTTTCAATTCATTCATTTTTCACGTCTCAAAGGAACATGATGAAAGCTACTTTCAGCTTACCAGAACACCACAGAATTGAAATGCATGTGGCATTATGAAAGCCACGCAGTTCATCCAGCCGTGGTTTGGTCGAGGATTTGTCCTCCTCATTCCAGCGGTGAGTTCTCTCTGGTTTCTCCACGATAAGGTACGAGTAATCTCTGATGCCATCTTTCGTTCATTTCCCCTCCCTTTGGAAAATTTGACAGAGCTTCCAACCAAATCCCTTGAGATCCAGCACTGAGCCTACTAAAGAAAGCCATAAAGTGTAGCTTTAAGTGGACCCTCAGGATGCTTTTGTTTAGGTGAGCAATTTGCTCAAACAAAGACATGAGGTCGACTGATGTTGGTTTTTCAAGGATGATACCATAACTGATTATAAGTAGTTCATGGGACCGGTAGCTGAAACCCACTTTACTGTCTTTTTCTATTTTTTCCTGAAACGGTTCTTCCACCCAAAAAAAGTCTTTATTTTCCATCGTCATGACATCCTTCATCATGTATGGATAACTTATTTGTTGGCTTTTCATGTGATAAAGTCAATAAAAATGAGAAGACATGATGCGACACTGTACGGTACAATACGCTATGGTACGACAGGACATGACACAAAACTGTACGATACAATACAATACTATACAATACAACACAACACGTAAGACACGACTACCACTGTATGGTAAGATACCATACCATACCATACAACACGACAGGACACGACACGAAACTGTTCAGTACAAGGGAGAGGTTCCGGTGGCTGGTGGTGAGGCTTTCAGCAGTGTGTCTGCCCCCTGGTGGCTGGCTGCAGTATAGGTCAAAAAAATCTGTCTCCTCCATTCATTTGAATGGGGGAGCAGTCAAACTTTAAAAAATAAATACACGTAGTACGAATGTTTCTCACATCCGTATGCTGTGGTGATATGTAGTTAGTATTTGACTGTTTTGTGTCCAAGGCCTCTTTTTCCTGAAAAGTTTCTTTTTCGTTAGTTAGAGTTTAAAAAACGGGGTTTTACTTCCTGTTTCCTTTGATTCACAGCCGCCGTAGAGGGAAACTTCAAAGGACACACAGCGTCTTGTGACGTCACGCTGTAGGGCGGAGCTTATTACAGTGGCTTCAGAGGCTCTGGCTGCACATCGGCGGTGCCCAGGAGGGGATTTTTTGGCTTCAGAACGTACAACGGGAAGAGGCGGAGCAACGCTGTCCATTTTATTTACAGTCTATGGTTCAGTACGATCAGTGGCGGTTCTGGGGAGGGGCCAACAGGGGCCAGTGCCCCTGTAAGACTGAACCTTGACCCCCCTGTGACCCCCCTCTCCACACCAAAATAATATTATACAATAAAAAAAGCTTTGGTATCGCACCGATGTTACAGGCAGAACACATGCATGTGGCACTTGGTTCCAGTCCCTTAGAGCGCTAAGAGACTCATGTTGAGTGTAAACAGCCAAACAGCTGCTGTCAGTCTGCATGTTGATCTAGTACACAGTAGTATATATGTCTAGTATTAAGGGATGCACTGATGTTTTGCCAGTTTGTTCTCAGCCGGTCCTCGCCCTTCTCAGTCTCTTTTGTCAGGGTTGAATGTGTCCCTCTGACAACACCCTTGGCCCCAGTCTGGTACCCCCCCCAGTAAAACTGGTCTAGAACCGCCACTGAGTACGATACAATACGATACCACAGTACACGACAAGACACGAAACTGTACGATATGATACAATAGGGTACGACATGACACAACCCGGCATGAAAGGACACAATAAGATACGATACAATACGATACACTTTAAAGTAGCAGTAGAGAAATTAGTCTTGGACTTAACTGCTGACCTCATCAAGCTGACTCCACAGGAGTTTTATATAACACACAACATTAAAAATGAACAACAATCAGAATGCAACTAGAGAACAAATACCAATAAAAACACAACCTTTGTTGCACATGTTCCTCGTTAAACCCTGCATAAATAAGTGAAAGATGTAAGAGCATCATGATGCCATCAAACAACCTTCACAGCCTCCAGAAACTTGATTCAAAGTTTTGTTTGAGGTGAGGGAAAATAGAATTCAGGAAAAGGTTTTGTCTGCAGATTTATTTGAAGTAAATCTCAAGAGCACAGTTTGCCAGTTGTCAAAAACACAGAATGCATGCTGTATTTCATGACCTCCAGTCACATGAAACCTCCCCTCATAAAGCTCTCAGTCACTGTGTGCATTCAGCTCAGCGTTCTGCCTCTGATTTACTCGCTCTGCTGACACACCGGACTCTCTGATTAGCGTCTTTATCGCGGAGGAGCAGCGAGTCGAGGCTTTTACGACAGGTAACGCACCAGTGGCCGACTCGATGCCAGTCTCTGATAACGGACCTGTTTGCTGTGGGAGTTTCCTGCCAGACAAAAGTTGTGTACAGGCGAGGAAACAGTTCACTTCACACACATGAGGAAGACGAGATGGATATCAGGCTTTATTGCTGTCGGTTTCTGCAGTCACACAGATGAGATTCAGAGTTAATAACTCGCTGCTCTTTCCTCTCGGTCTTTTATCGATCTCAGTCGCGGTCTCACAACAAAAACAGGATAAAACTGTTTATACGAGGAATTATCAAATCAGTTCTCATTATGCATGTTTATTTACCTTCCTTTAAGAGTCTGTTTGTCTTTCTTTCTCTATTGTTCTCTCTTGTTCCCCTACATATCATGTGAACTTGTGTAAAACTAGAGCTGAGGAGCTAGTTCTTACCCGCCTGTCACATTAGTCCAGTCTTAATCCTCCTTTATCTCTCTTTCTTTTTCGGCCTCACTTCTTTTCAAACATGGATTTGACTCTTAAAGACACGGGCAACATGAAACTAGGCCAGGGGCGTGGATGCTTCTGCACCACTCCTTCATACGCTTGGGTGTTTAAGTTTCGTTTCACATGCATTAACACTAATAACAATAGAAATACCTGTTTATGTACGTAAGATTACACATATGATGCATTTGCAGTGTGCAGTGCCAACTCCAAAATGTGCAATATTATTCCAAATTGGTCTAAGCCAAATTCCTAAGGTGGAAATAATCAAATATAATCACTGAATAAAGAAACGTTTGCAGATATGCTACAAGATTTTGGGCTAAATTGATCAAATGACTTGGATTTCTGAACGTTATAACAATATTTTTTAACTTTATATAACTCAAAAAGGTTGCTGTGAAAAAAAAGAATTATTTTTGCATGCAAACAACTTTTTGTAAACATTGTGTTACATAAACAAATGACACATCAATATTCAGATCATGTGTGTCATCCTTGTGTCTCTCTCAGTAATGTTTATTGTTCCAGCAGGGACTTTGACCTTGTCAGTTTGTGCTGACTCACCCCTGACAGGAGTTACAGGAATAATCTGAGAGACAAAACAAATCTTTTATGAGCCTGTGCTGCAGAAATAACAAGTTGGAGAACAGGTTTGTGCAAAGCATGCAGTAAATATGGGTCTGTTAGGGCCTCTTAGTCACTCCCTGCAGGTTTTGTATGCTTTCATGTCTCTGAAGTTATATCTGCAAATTTTAAAGGTTGTATTGTATATCTAAGGTGGTGGAGGAAAAGATGTAGCGAGGTCTCCTTAATCTGCTTATTAATATAAAGAAGAGTCTGGAGTTACAATAATGTTTTGGCCTAAAGACTTGATCCACTTTCTAAAACAAAACCATGAGGGCCTGTGTCCACTAGCAGCAGTATTTGCTCTGGCAGCATCAATGACGTCGCTTTAAGGGCTCTTTTCACCAACAACAAAGAGGTCACGAAATTTGTCACCTCTTCCCTTAGTAATGACTGTTACATGATTGTGAAATATTTGCTTTGATTCCATGGAATCTGACAAAAACATACAATAAGTAGAAGAATGTGAGAACTAGAGATGGATGGATTCAATTTGCAGAACTTTATATCTACACATGAAACAAAAAAAAGTGTATCGGCTTCAATAAACAAATAGAAAAGAAAGAAAAGATAATTCATTAATTAATTAAAGTCAAAGAGAGGGGTCAAATAAAAACAGAACCTAGTCAATAATCTGTCATCGCAACAAAACAACAACAAAAATATAAATACATTAAAAGACCGAAAAAGTAAACACAAGTAGATAAAAAAATATACAACTACATGCTATATCCTCTCCTCCTCTCCATGTATTGTACAGTGGTCATCTAATTTTCAGTCTTGTAACTTATTCCTCTTCTTAATCTTAAATAAATACATGAGAGCAGCTCTTCCACGTCTCTATTTCAGGGCAGTAATATCAAGCAACAACCGAGGTCCGTGAGAATCGAAGCCAATGTGGAAGAACTGCAGTTCTTCGAGTGACCACTTGAGGCTGGCTCCAGAAGTACCGTAAACCACATACACACCCATTCAAAGAAGCCAATCTTTACAGCAGAAATAAACATCTTTACAGCCTGGTACAAAAAACAAGTGTAGTCTGGATAGCTTTTTCTGGATCGGCACACACTGTACGGGGGTGAATTTTTTCATAACACTGCAATTTCAAGATATTAAGATTACGAGTTTCCATAATGAGAGGCACAGCTGACTTGATTGACAGGCAGGAACACTGTAGCTGCTAGCTATGAGGCTCAAGGCCCGCCTCTTTACGTCACACTCGCTCGACAGAAGAGAGGTTGAGTTCAACATTTCCAATATGGCTGCCGCCGCCGATTGGCTTCAAAACAGAGCCTCAGAACAGATGGATGACGTCACGGATACTACATCCAAAGTTTACATTCTCTAAATTTAACATTTTAATCCCAGATTATTTCCCCCTGTAGTGTGTGATTGTGTTTGTACACAGCTCTCAGAGCAGCTGAAGTTCCCCCGCAGGGACAAACAAATTGGTTTAGATGTAATAAAACTGAATTGAATGGATCCTTGTTTCTGCACGCTGTAGTGTTGTTCATTTCTTCTGCAGTTTGACTCACTATGTCATAACTTTTAGTTTTATCCAAGAACCCAATCCAAGAAATTTTGGTGAAGTAAAAACAGAAATCATAAAATAAGAATTAAAAAACCAAACCATCTGCTTTACATTCGAACACAAACTCTACCATTCAGTTTGGCCCAGATTCACTCGTCTGTGGTTTACACTAAATCATCTCCAAAGACCACAGCTTCCTTTACACATACTGTAAAGAGCTAAAGCCCTCCGGAGATATATATTCTGAAAAGGCGAGCGTGTTGAGTCTGAGTCCCTGACGCTCAAGGTGGTGGGTCTCCAACACTTCTTGTTTAGAACGGTCAGAAACCACCTAATCCATCAAACACGGCGCGGCGGCCTCAGACTTTCTGCTTACAGTGCATGACTTCATGATGTAGGAGTTTGTTTTACTCTTTATCTTACAGCCGTGTTTACGCCGGGCTTCCCGTTTTATTTTTCTGACAGCCGAGGCAGTCTGCGGTCCGTGAAGCGGGTACACATTTAGGAACGGCTGAAGATAAAAAGAGATAAAAAAGCCTGAGCCAGAGACAGTGTGGTCAAGAGATGATAGAAAACAATCCAAAAATTCACTGACTCTCCTCCCTGAGGCCGGGGCTTTACCATGGGACTTTATTTCTACCCTGAAGTCGACTCTTTAAAACCTGATCAACAGAACACCCTTGATAGTGGTGAAACAACCGTGACTTCAGACCCGACCCACATGTCACATTGTCAAGGTTGTAACGAAGCCTGCAGCTTGTTTTAACAGCAGCAATGTGTGGCCTGTTTATGCCAACAGATCCACTGTTGAGTTTTTAACTGTGGTTAGAAAGCGAGTGTCGGCTACAGGCTGTGATTTTATAACAATGTTAGGTCTGTAGCGGCTCCAAGAACAAACATGGAGATGCTGGAGATAATGTTCCCCCCTGAGGGTTTCACCTTTTAAGGATTATATGAGTAGTGCTGCCTTCCTTAACCTTCAAGTGTATAATACATAAAGAAACAGGTGAGAAAAAATACCTGTTTTTTTAAATAGAAACATGGAGGAAAGAGATAAAACTATGAAATTATTACAAAACAGGATGCTACAATAAAAGTGTTGGAAAAATAAAACAAAGACAAGTCTAGATTAGCATTTAAGCTCAACAGAATCAAGATTTTAAAGTTTATTTAGGGCTTTTTTTTAAATGACGTACTGTAAAGGGCAGCAGATCTTAATGGCACCCGGCAGTCCACAACGAGGACTCATACCTCTGTACATGGGCGCATGATTTAGCTAAACCAGATCAAATGTGTACATTAGATTAACTTCGGTTCTTACAGTCTTCTACGCCATGTTAGACTCACTTATTTTTGATTAGCTACTCTTGCTGGTAAGCAACATATCGGGATATTAATGTCCTCCTTGTGAGGAGAAGGCCAAAGAGAAGAGCTGTGTCTTCAACAAAGATTTAAAACATTCAACAGTGGGGGCCAATCGTAATTGGAGTGGCAAGCCATTCCAGAGCTTGGGGACGCTGCTGCAAAGTCTTGGTTGCCCGGGTTTTAAGCCGAGTTTAGGCACATCCAGGAGCAGCTGTTTTGTTGACCTCAGTGCTCGAGCTGGATTATGAACATGAATAAGATCAGCCAAGTAGGATGGTGCCAATCCATTTCGGGCCTTGCATGTTAAAAGTGCTATTTTAAAATAAATCCTGTGGCGGTCCTGGGAGCCAGTGGAGAGCATGCAGCACAGGTGCGATGTGCTCCCTCTTCTTCCTGCCAGTCAGGAGGCGAGCAGCAGCGTTTTGAGTGAGCTGCAGGCGCTGAATAGACGACACGTCTAAGCCCACATACAAGGAATTACAATAGTCAAGCCTAGAAGTAAGAAAGGCATGGACCACTCTCCCTAAATCTTTGGGAGGGTAGATAGGCTTTAACCTTAGCTATAAGTCTCAGCTGGAAAAACACACATTAGCAAGCCAGGAATTTTCCAGTTTTGGTCGCTGCTCGTGTGGACGATCGGCCGGCTCATAGAGTAGTGGCATTTGTCGAGTTTTTTGATTGAATTGAATTGAGGAATATGCTAGCAACATTTATGCTACCTTTAAATGGGACTCAGAGAACTGTGACATCTTGTTGTTAAGGCGTAAACATCAGTAACTTCTCAGAAACTTTCTTTAAGTTTTAGGACTTTACAACTCCGTAGCATTCTGTTCTAGGGATTGAGATGAGTAATTTTATAGAGGAATATTTAAGAAGGGTAAAAGCTCTATATTCCAGTTAGCAAATGTGTTAGCTTGTATGCAAATTAGCCAAATAAGTAGACAAAGTTTGTTTGAAATGTGTTTAAACCATTACTTCTGTTTCACAGCAGTCTAAGAAAAACTGTCTCTTTGGAATTGCAGCTTTTACTTCTTAAGAGAAAAGTTAATACAACAAAATCATACGTGCAACATAGCTAATAAGCTAGCTATGATGACTAACCCATTGTTGGACTCTGTAGCCCTTGGCTTTGTGGGAGCTCTGTTTGTGTTAAAGTGCACAAGTTGAAGATAAATAATGTAATCCAATATATTAAGAATATTAAGGCTTCTATCTTTGTGTTACTGAGCCTTTAAAAGTCTATCCTGGTCCAGGGTTAGGATCACAGAAGTCTTAAGGTAATCACCCTCTCAACTCTTCCACCTGAGACTTTGATCTGAGTGTTTTTCTCCTCCCTCAGCAGGTGTGAGCCAAAGATGTTGCAATCTCCTGATGTTTGTTATTGTTCACACATGTCAGGTTTCAGCAGGAGCCATAAAACCGTGTCTCGTCTTATTTCCTGTTTTCCCCTTTTTGACTCCTCTTCACTCACAGTTGCCGTTAACCCTCAACCTTTTCTTTGTTCCCATATGGAGAAGTGAACACTTCTTTCAAAGCCCTTTCATTCCTGTTTGGTTTGTCTTTTATTATCCTAAGAACCAGAAAAGCCGATAGGGGATGCATGGAAAACATACTCTTTGTGTATCAAAGTGGAGAAAGCTGTGTTTTGTCACAACATGTTGAGTATGTGGTGAGCGATATGTTGTGTATATACCAAGAAACAGAAGCAAAGACTGATGTTCAGATTATCTTTGGCTGACCCTGAACTTGTTTGGGAGTTTTAGGGTCAAATAGCAGTCTGGAAGTTTGTTTCAACCACGGCTTACCTCTAAGACTGAAATAAAACACTGAACACAAGTGTCTAATAAAAGAAGGCTTTGAAATGTTTGCAGTTCTGCTCAGTGAGGAAAAAATGTCCAAAGCTAACAGTGGAAACATGAATGATGTACTGGACTAAATCTAGCGAACAAGCTAACTGGCAAAAGCTCAGCTTTTGTTGGTACACTTCCATCTCTCCAGAATCACTGGGTTATCTTCATCCAAGTAAACAATGCATGATATTTAGCTTAAAATGAGTTGATAAGTTCTGCTTGGCAATAAAATACAAAGTGTAATGAAGCAGCAACAGCAAAAGGGGCTGCTAGCTTAACTTTATGTCCTGGGTTAGCTTAACTGTATGCCCTGGGAACTTTATTACAGTTATTTCTGTGGTATTAAACAAACAGTGAATGCTAAAGACACTTAGGGAACTGATATCGATGGAGTTTGGTGTGTCAAGATGGCGGCAGAGGGGTTTGGTATACCTGTGGGCCTGTGGGACGACCTTTCCTGGGCTTCACCTCATAACAAGCTAGTGCTCGACTTTGTCTTACATTTCCATCTCTTTATTATGTATCCCATTTTATTAAAAGATTATCTTTGTCACAGTCAACAACACATGATGTTTAGCTTCAATGTAGCTACTGTGTAAGGGACATTATTTCCACTTCTGTAGAAGATACAAGAGTTTTATGGAGTAGCAAAAATGTTCTTTGCAGACAACTGGTAGCTTTCTATTTAAGATGTAGCTCCCATTTAAACAGCTAGAGCTTCTTGTCTTTGGTACAGCTAATCTCAGAGATGCTAAAGCCACTCATACTGATGGAGTTTGGGTTTTTTTAAGGTAAAAGTTGAGTAGGGAGTTGCTGGACAGGAGGGGCGGCTTGAAGAAGCTTTTTTTTTGTGGATGACTGTTAGCTTACTTATCTTTGATCTCAATACCCTCAGATCAATTACACATCTTGTCTTTGGTATTTAAACACCAGATGCTAACATGTGAAAGAAAGCTTGAAAAGTCTTACAGTAAAGCAGTTTAGGGATGGGCATTCAAGCCAAAATACTATTCAATAATCATTGGCATCTATTCGCCAATTATACGAATGGTCCCCCCCCTCACAAACACACACACACCATTAACAGCCGTTTGTGTGGCAGAAGTTGCGTTAAGCAGCAGTCTGTCTCAATCTTTCCGTTGGTTTCCATGATGCAGCGTGGCGTGTGTTTACATTTTACAGCCATGCTCAGTCTCTGGTTAGCATTCTTCTTCTTCTGTTGTTTAATGCGGTTAGCAAACTGCTTTAAGACGCTCTGTAGCCACCGTCAGGCGGGAATACTGTATTACAACCAGGCATCGGTAAAAACAATGAAAAATAGTACTTTGAAAATGAGTAAATATTCAAAGTAACTATCTGATTTTTTCAAAATGAACGAATATTTGAATATTTGAAAATAATTGCCCATCCCTTGTATAAAGATGGAGGCATTGGGGGGATATCACAGGAACTTCTGCAGCTAGACTAGATCTCACAACAAGCTAAGTGGCGGTGCTTTGCTGTTGCACATTCCATCTCTATAGCTTTTGTTGAAAAGCCTTCATGTATAATCTTTATCACAGTAAGCAGCATACATGGTTGAGCTTAAAAAGCCAGTACAGTAGATAAGAAGATGTTTCTGCTTGCTTGAAGGAATCGTAAGGAGAAGCAATGGCAGATTGTTAGATATGAGATTTCAATGCAATGGGAACATCATTGAACCTTTTAGTCTGTAGTATTTCACAAACAGTGTGTGCCAAACATCCTAAAGAAGCTAAAAAACCTCAAAGTGGAGCAGTCTGGTTTGTAAAGTTGGAGGTAGAAGAAGGGGGATTTTCAGGGGTCACTGGACAGGAACTCCTGCAGCCTGAGGGGGAAAATGAGGAGAGGGGAGGGTGGTCGACGCCAGACACAGAAGCCTTTTGTTTTTGTGTATCAGCTGGAAATCACTAACAACACAGCAGGCCTCCATTCTCCCCCTGCATGTGTGTATATACACAGCATGTCAGTGACTGACATTTGCTTTTGAATAGCCAACTATAGACCAGAGTCAGATAAGGAAGTGCTGCTCAGAAGTCGACTTTGGAATGAACCCCCCCTTCCCCGATAAGACCAAGGGCCCGACACGCTATGTAACAACATTGATATGGTTACATCACCCGCCAAACACTACATCTCTTCATCATTACCTAAAAGGGGGATGACTTGGCTTACGACAAGTTTATAAAACTCGACGACCTTTGCTGGATTCTTCATTTTTCTCTTCGAGCCAACAAATTCCATATTCCTAAACTTCTCCTGACCTTCCCTAAAACACGACCACAGCAATGTCATCGCAATCATATGAGTACATTAAGTTTTATGAGACCCATTTTCTAATAATTACTAAATCTGATAAGCAAAACACAAATCTAAAAATGATTAAGAGCTACTTAAAAGTATTTCTCTGAATCCAAACATCGTTTAATTTGATCATAAGTGCCTCCCATTCATCCAAACACTACTACAAACACATCAGTGAGGCATTTCTTTGAATTAAACTACATGGTCTTACTTAGCTACGAGACGCACAAGGGCTCTGAATATGTATTAATCCACCACTTAAAGTAGTCCTAGACAAACTCACTACAGATGGATGAGCTTTTTGGATTCTGATGGTCAAATTCTTGGATGATAACCAAAACAAATTAAGTTTAAGTACACTGCACACATGCCTGAAAGTTGAGCAATGCAACTTTCAATTGGTTGAAATTGACAGCCATAACTCATCAACTCACACAGTGAGACGAAGCAGTTCAGACACAGCAAATGTGATAGAATGGATGGCTTTTGGAAGACTTGTTGTGCGTCAACTTTGGTAAAGAAGTCTCTTTCACGATCTGACATGCTGATAGGCATTTAGGGCGTGATAAAGCCCCCCTTCAAGTGCCCTTCCAATGGAGAAAATGTGACTCAGATGGCCTACATCCCAGAAAACTCGGTTTCACGGCCCCTTAATGATTAAATAACCGTCTCCAAATGCTTTCACCATTTAAACCTCAGTGCCGTGGCAAAACAGTTCCCTTAACCAGTGTGCACTTAATGGTGTCCAACCACATTAAGCTGCTGTCCTTACATCATGGCTTCCCTGCTTCCTTTACCCTGCATTGCTTCTGTTAACAGCCTGACTAATAACGTGAAAAATGATAACAGAGTTGGCGTTGAGAGACAAGATCCAAGAGCACACGTTAGAGGTGTTAGCAGCGCTTAGATTAAGATATGTAGTTGAGTGGGGATTCATGTATAGTGAGCAGGTGGTTACTGTGGTGGGATCTGATCTCTCAGTGTCTATTCTGAAGGGATTCTACTTTGCATAACCACCTGCTGACTCTACATTATCCTGCTTATTACCCGGCTACCAACTAAAGATACATGGCAACAATATTCTTGTTAGCTTATTCATAAACGTAACTTTTTCATCAATGTTACAGTCTTAAGCTTTACTGTTAAAAATCAGGTGCAAATATATGGGTGACCACTCAGCCATGAACCACCTATCTAACATTTTATGCTCTCCAAATAAGTTGAGTAAAATTAAAAACGTCATGCATGTTGGTTACCTGTTAAGATGCTATCAGAAACTGACATTTTTGCCACATTGTCAACAGGAATCAATCAGAATCAAGTGTTTAACACAGTCTGGTGATACATAGAAAGCCAGGTATTACTGGTGAGTAATTAAAGCTAAATGGGCCTTAGATTCCTGCAAGTCACACCAACCATTTAACATTTTCTCTCTGAAACTCACATAGATGAAACTTCCCTCCCAAAACCAAAATTGGGTTATATGCCTGCAGATTTCATATTTGAATGCTGAATCTGTAAATAGAGATTACTTGTTGTTGATGATTAATAACCAGCGAATGGGGAAGTCTTAAACAAGATATCTGCATCAGTTATCACAAACCCAATGCTGACATCGTAGACGGAAAATTTGGGCTGCACCAAGATGCTACATTGCCATGAGATAATAGCTAAAGGGTTTCAGGGTTAATAAGCACATCATGTCCTTTTCGCTCTTTTTGAAGTCACATGGAGGAGCTTATATGAGAAACACAGTTAGCTTAGTGTTAGTCCAAAACAAGGAACAACTATTGATCATTCTGTGCCATTAAGCTAATAATGTTCGGACTCAAAGGCTTACTGATACTAAAGGACTTCTTATTAAAGTGACTCTTAAAGAGCTCATTATATCGAGTGAGAGAACTTATTCAAAGATCATGTTAAGTGTCTTGGCTAACTTCACGAGATGAACTCACGTGTTTGAAAACCTTTAAGGTACTCGTTCACGCTCGATGTCTGATTTTCAACTTCTATCAGAGCTTTGTAAACCGATGACTTACAACTCATTATTCCTTTCTTGGTATCGGGTCACGTTAGTGCAATCTATTCACTTTCATTTATGTGTAGACCATTCTTTAATGAGTCCTCCATAAAAGAAGCGTTTTAGTACCAATTTAAAACCATGCTCTTTTAAAACACACAGTCTTTTATATGACAAACAAGGGACAAGCAGCTGGAGGGATTAAAGGATGCCCACATCTATTAAGATTAAAGAAACTGACTCTTTTTATTGTCCTATTCACCATTAACAAATACTGATTTAGCTGTGGCATGAAAAACCCCTAAAAGAGACACCAAAATCTAAATGCCTGCCTTCATCGTGGCGCTCAAAGAGAATAATTTGGCTTCAAAGAGCTCTTTCAGACCTAAACTGCATGATGTTTTGCATCTTAAGGATCAAACTTTGAAGCCGGCTGTGTGTGTGTCCGTTCACACCCTGACTGGCGATGTCAAAACAGCTGCTTTGCATCAGCAGTGGAAGCCAAATATTTGCCATGACATCAGAGCTTGGACACGGAGCAGATTCAGAGATTCGGTGCCACAATGAGTCTGAGTGAGACAAAGAGAGGCCAGTAAAGCCTTGTTTCTTCACGGAAACTGACCTTTTGATAAGAAACGAACAGCTGGAGCCCGATGAGGCGACGGTCACATACAGCATAGCATGATTCTAACATGTTGTAACAGTCATATCAGCATGTGTGTGTGTGGTGGGCTCCTGTTTTCCAGTCTGTGGGGGGACCTTTGACTGGAAGGACCTATTTATCTGCACTTATTCAAATGTGCACTGAACCAAAAGTAGCATAAGAAAGAGGTGCACAAAAGAGGCATATGAAAGAGGTGTACGTAAGTGGGGTACGTAAGTGGCATAAAATAGTGGTGTGGTGTATTGAACTGATGTAGGAAAGTGGTTTGACAGTGGCGTACAGAAGTGGTGTATGAAAGTGGTGTCCGAAAGTGGTGTATGATGAAAGTGGTCTGTGAAAGTGGCTTAAGAAAGTTGTGTATGAAAATGGCATACAAAATTGGTGTACGCAAGTGGTGTACCCAAGTGGCATACAAAAGTGGTGTATGAAAGTAGTGTATGAAAATAGCCTACAAAAGTGGTGTACAAAAGTGGTGTATGATGAAAGTGGGGTATGAAAGTAGCGTATGTAAGTTGTCTATGAAAGTATCGTATGGAATGGCGTACAAAAGTGGTTTATGAAAATGGCGTACGCAAGTGGTGTATGAAAGTGGCTTAAGAAAGTGGTGTATGAAAATAGCGTCCAAAAGTGTTGTACAAATGTGATGTATGAAAGTGGTGTATGAAAGTGACATACAAAAGTGGTGTATGAAAGTGGCATCCAAAAGTGGCGTATGAAAGTGGCGTACAAAAGTGGTGTATGAAAGTGGCGTACAAAAGTGGTGTATGAAAGTGGCGTTCAAAAGTGGTGTATGAAAGTGGCGTATGAAAGTGGCGTATGAAAGTGGCGTACAAAAGTGGTGTATGAAAGTGGCGTTCAAAAGTGGTGTATGAAAGTGGCGTATGAAAGTGGCGTATGAAAATAGCGTCTAAAAGTGGTGTACAAATGTGATGTATGAAAGTGGTGTATGAAAGTGACATACAAAAGTGACATACAAAAGTGGTGTATGAAAGTGGCATATGAAAGTGGCGTACAAATGTGATGTATGAAAGTGGTGTATGAAAGTGACATACAAAAGTGGCGTACAAAAGTGGTGTATGAAAGTGGCGTACGAAAGTGGTGTACAAATGTGATGTATGAAAGTGGTGTATGACAGTGACATACAAAAGTGGTGTATGAAAGTGGCGTCCAAAAGTGGCGTCCAAAAGTGGTGTACAAAAGTGGCGTACAAAAGTGGCGTACAAAAGTGGCGTACGAAAGAGGCAAACAAAAGAAAGTAAGAAAGAGGCGTTTGAAAGGGGCATACGGGAATGGTTCGGTATGAATATGTGTACCTTTATACTTCTACTAGTAAGAGCCACTTAACTCTTCTTGAAGCCAGATTTTTTCCTGATTCCCAGTCCAGGAACTTCTGAACTCTTATTTGTTTACTTAATTTTATAGTTTCAATTAGTTTCCTCTCTTATGTTCTTGCAGCAGACAGAATTCTCACCATCCTGCAGACAAAAACTTAATCACTTTATCCTCCTGGGCAGTTCAGTCTTGCTCTATAAATCCATAAATCTTAGGCATGTGTGTTTTGGGTCTTGGTTGATATTTCTAAACCTCATCGAACCTCCCTAAAACAAAAGGCAAATCCCTTCCTGTGCTCTGTTGGAGCCGAAGAAGTGCAGGGAAGTCCGTTGTTTTTTCACTTCCTCACCTGAAGCAGTGCAAGGAGAAGAGCTGCTCACTTTTGCTCATGCATTCAGTCAGATATCTGCAGTTAATGTCTGAATGGGATCAAACAATGAGCATTGACTCAAAGACTGTGGCGCATGCTGAGAGTGACGATAAGGATACACCAAATCTGAGCTCCCGAGAATGCCAAGCTAACGGAATCACATTCCTGCCGTCTTCTGCCGCCACATCCTGCAAACTGAGAACTGATGTATTGGCTGTCTGTCTCAGCAGGTGCACGTCTTTACTGCTGTCTCTTTAACTGAGAACAGCGGGGTCGAAGAATGAAGGAGAGTAACTCAGCTCTCAGCCGGGGCTGAAAGATTAAGATTCCAATACCTGAGTGTAGTTTACCCGCATGCCATCCTAAATCCCCCTCTGTTGTTCCTCTCTCCTCTCTCCCATCCTGTCTCTCTCTCCTGTTGCTTTTAAGTCCTCTCTGCTTCTCCTTATTGCTTTCGTTCTCTCACTTTAACACAGCAATGCAACAACTTTAAACTCTCCCTCTGTATATGTTCACTTTTTATTTGAGCTAAACGGAGATCAAAAGCTGAAGGAGCCGAATTCTCCGTCCTGGGAGAGCAGAAGCAGAATGAAACTCCAGGAGAGCACAGCCGGCTCTGTTTCTCTTTCTAAAGCCTCCTCTGGTTGTTTTCTAGCTTCTGGCTTGGAAGTAGTTTTACTGTGTGCAGTTTAGAGAGTAAATGTTCATGCAGAGACACAACAAGGTCTCAAAAACAACAACAACAATTTAAACTGTTAACATTTGGTCCCCGTCTCCTATGAGGAGTAAGTCAGACATTACTTCTTCTTCTTCTTCCTTCACACTTTCTTTTTCTAATTGAACCTCACTGTGAGATGTGTCATCTCTTGGCCACTACTTAATTAATTCCTCTCCTCTCCTCTTCTCTTCTAACACCAATGATTTCTGCAACCAATTTTCCACCATATGTCTCAAAAGCCTTGTTGTTTTTACGGGAGCGTGCCTATGTTCCCACATTTCCTTTTTCATAAATTTGTATCAGGTTTTATCCTCCATTCTCCCAATTTGGTAGCCAATTAAAACCTGACCTATTATCCTGTAGCAATGGACTACATATGGAATGTAGCTTTTAGCTAAATCTGGTGCGCCCATCTCTTTGTTTACTGCAAACATTTGATGTAAGTGCACAATGTCCTTTTAAGTAAACAAACTAAACTAAGTAGCACAGAGGCCTCGCATTGACTAGCTTCCGGTCAGATCATAGACTGTATAAATAATGGATGTATCCGTGACGTCACCCATCTGTTCCTGAGCGCTGTTTTGAAACAAATTGTCGGAGGCAGCCATATTGGAAATACGGAACTCAACCAGGCAGAGTGTGACGTAAAGGGGCGGAGTTTGAGCCTCTTAGCCAACAGCTATGAGTTCCCGGAGTCAAGTCAGTCATGTCCTTATTTGGGCAAAAACTCGTAATCTTAATATCTTCTGAACCGTTGCTTTAGAAAAAAATTCACCCCCCGTACATTGTGTGCCGATGGAGAAATTAGCGATGTAAAGCCAAGTCGTTTTTTGAACCAGGCTGTAAGCATGTTTATTATTGCTGTAAAGATCGTCTTTTTTTGAATTGGTGTGTATGTGGTTTCCTGTGTTTCTGCAGCCAGCCTCAAGTGGATTCTGGATGTATTGCAATTTATAACACTTCCGCATGGGCTTCATCGTTTGAGACCGGAGGTTGCTGCTTGGGACAGATCAGTCGAGTGAAGCGCAGCAACTGGATGCAAATCATAGTTTGCTGTCCTAATTTTGAAAATGTCCTAGAAATGTGGGAACATAGGGCTGTGGGAGCATATGGCCTAATTTTCAGGGGGGAAAAAAAATCTTAGAAATGTGGGCACAAAGGACTGTGGGACCATTGGGCTGCGGGAAAATTCGGATGACCCTGATTTTACGTTAGCTTCGACAAACGAAGAGAAATCGGCTAACGTGAAAATCCTGCGAGTTTCTGCAAGAGCTGTAGTCCTTTTTGTTGTCTTGTCATTTTATCTTCATCTTAATTCTCCACCATGTCTCAAAAGCTTTGTTGTTTTAACGTTAGCTTCAGCTAACGTGAAAACCACGTGAGAGCTGTAGTCCTTTTTGTTGTCTTTTTCTCGTATCTTTCATCTGTTTTTTGTTGATCTGGCTTTTTATGGACTCCTTTGTTTGCTAATGATGATGATGATGGCGATGATGGTGATGATGAATAATGACAACTGCTAGTACCTGAAGTTTTAACCTTTTCCTTTCGCTTCTTTTTCAAATTTGAAACCTCATCGCCTCGTAAATATTTCATACTCTCACTATCTTTTTTTTTAACTTTTCCCTCATCTCCTCTTCATCCTTCTCCTGCGGCACCTTATTTTCCATCTTCTCCTCCAACCCTCTCATCTCCTTCTCTTTTATTGGTTCCTGTCTGGTGAGCTTTATTAATAGCTTCTTTCCTTCTCACTTTTTTCTCTATCAAACTGTGTTTCCATTACTTCTCCCCTCACTTTCCCGACCTCTCACCTCGACATCTTTCAGTTCCCTCTTATCAATCACTCTCCCTCTCTCCATATCCCTCGTCATCTTCATCATCTAATGCCAAAACCATAGCAATCATTGGCCCTATCACTGTCTTCATCACTCACTAACTCACTCTTCTGGTTTGTAAGCCTGTGTGCCTCACAGAGGAATCTCAGGGCAGAGCCACATTGTTGATGATTTCCAGATGATAAAGAGCAGCCAAAAGAACAGCAGAATGCTCCTCTGTTTCGTCTTCTTTTTATTGCTTTCAAGTCTTTTTCTCTCCACTTCATTCCTTCCACTCGTGATATGAGAGGGGGCGAGGCAGAGTGTGCAACCAAACTGCATTGTTTTCCACCAGTGAACCATATCTCAACATCTGTTTTGTCATATTTTGGATGTTTGAATGCACAAACTGATGACATTTTTTGGATAACAAAATCCAAATCTTGACATCAGATCAATCATATTTCTTTCATTTGGCCATCCGTCTATCAGCTGAAACTGATAGTTTGCCGTTTCATGTCAGGGTTAATCATTTCCATCCAAGTCCAAAATATTTCAACTTGTTGCAACAGCAGCGGATCAGTGGGCTTAGGTTAGCCCTTCCTTCCAGCACCTGTTAGCTACAGCAGCTGGGACGCCTTACAGACACCAGGGAGCTGAAGCAACCGGTCAGAACTAGTGCCTTCGGTCAGACTTGACCTACATTTGGCCTCAGGAACGTTGCTTTTGACATCCCACAGACCCTCTGCTGGGACGTGCTTATGACACCAGAAAATCCACAGCAGCTCCTCCCTAAATATCATCCCTCAGGGTAAAAGGAATAATTTCATGTTGCGGGAATTAATTTCATTTTCTTTCGTCACTCTTTTTAAAAAAAAAAGAAGTATATTCTTTGGGCATTTTTGCCTTTATTTGATAGGAAAGCCAGAGAGAAACTGGAAATGTGGGGAGTAGAGAGAGGGAGAAGACATGCAGAGAATTGTTGAGGTCAGGGAGTCGAACCTACAACCACTGAGGACTATAGCCTCTGTATATGGGGCGTGCGCCTAGACCGCTATGCCAATTACAACCCACATCCGTCACTCTTAAATCTGTTGATTAAGAATGGTCATGGTAATCTGGTGGTTTTGAAATTGGTGGCAGGATTCTGCTATACTCCAATTCAACAATGAAAATAAACATGATGTTTAAAAACTCAAAGGGAATATATATGGGGATACATATATGTTATATGTTTATATATGAATTTATGCATTTTTAAATTTGAGTTTTGATTATTTTCATATACCCTACTTTTCTATTCATTTTTAATTGATTATCATTATTATCTTTTTCTTTCTTTTCCTTTTCTTTCTATTTTATATTTCTATATAATTAGAACCATTTCAATCCGGATTCAGAACTCATCACAGCACAGAAACAGCCCTTCTCAAAATCACCAACGACCTCCTCCTCTCATCTGATAACAACTCCCTCAGCATCGTCCTCCTCCTGGACATTAGTGCAGCTTTCGACACCCTCAATCAGTCCATCCCCCTACACCCGCCTTCAATCTTCCCTCGGTATCACTGGCACCGCCCTCTCCTGGTTCAAATCCTACCTCTCTGACCGCCATCAGTTTATCAGCATCAAAAACCTCAAATCACACACAGCCCACCTCTCTCATGGTGTCCCCCAGGGTTCGGTGCTTGGTCCCCTCCTCTTCATCATCTACATGCTCCCCCTTGGCCACATCATACGCCACCATGGCCTCCATTTCCAATGTTTTTTTGTTTGTTTTGTTTTGTTTTATTTTTTTATTTTTTGCCTTGCTTTTCTTCGCTTTTTTTGCACTGTTTTCCTTTGTTTTTCTATTGTATAATTTATTTTCCTGTAAAGTGTCTTGGATAATCTTTTAAAGCTCTTTTATAAATAAAATGTATTATTATTATTATTATTATTATTATTATTATTAATTTACTTTCCAATTTTGTATGGGTGGAGGGTCACAACATTTCAAACAAAATATTGTGTCAAAAAGATTCGAACTTGTAAGAAATGTATATCATGTATATATAATATTGACACAATATAGTATATAAAAAAAAACAAAGGGAACCACTGGTCAGAGTCCCCAAAGTCTCCATCTTCAATTAAAATCAAAGATGGCCGCCGGCTAGCTACCTACATAAGAAACAATGCGCCTTCAATGTGGATTTGAGGAGTTTTGAATACCATCAGAACAGCTGTAAGAGTTTTAAGATGCTCTAACATTTCTTTAAAATGATGTGTTGGAAAAGATGGTGTGTTTTCAAATGTAATATGAGAGAGGCACAATCTTGGGCTAACACATTTTAGCTTAGCAAAGGGTAAAATCCTGAAAAATAGGGGAAACAGCCACGCTAGTATTCGTTCACAAAAGGTAAAACCAAAACTTTCTGAGTTGTAGCTTGAAGGAATGTATTTATTGGGATAAATCCCTTCAGATGTGCCATCTCGTTTTAGAGGAGGTCCCAGACTAGGCCGACTCTCCAGCAATCGTTCCCTTATGTTCACAGCTTTTAAGCTACGCTAGGCTTACTGGCTCCAGTGGAAAGTCCGGATTGTTATCCATCTTCTTCTGTATCTTTCAAAAAGAAACCAGATCAGCATTTCCCCCAAAATATCAAACTGTAAGCTTTGAATGCCTTTTTCATCAAATATAGCGCTTCAGACGTGCAACTTCAATCTGTACTGCAGAATCAGAGCCAGCAAACGTGAAGAACAACTATAGCTAACAGCTAACCAGTGCAAGGCCTAGGGATGGACACTAAAAATGTGGTGCTTGGTGATCTAATAAACCCTTTTTAGAGTTGCAGTCCCTGGAAATGTGGTCCTGAATCTGTCGCTCCAGGGCCGGACAGCAATTTATCAACCTGAGAAAGAAGAAGGAGGATCCAAACTCCATGTAGATTTGAAGAAACTTGTGGATTTTTACAGACGTAATGTGTTTGGATTGAGTCTTTTACTGAACTTGGATTGTTTACGTTGCAGCAGGAGGGAGGGGAACCAGCTGACTTTCAACAGGTTTTAACGCCAATGTAAACATTAACTGCCTTTAATGTTGAACAGAATCAACATAGTTCAATTTTTTGATCAACTGTATCACTGACGACACGCAGCAGGCTTCGCCATCCTCGCAGTGGTCGTACTGTGTCTACATTTTTGTGCTTTAAGTGATCTTGAGCTCCTCAGACTGTAAAGACCTTTAGAAGTGAACCATCTGTGCTGGTTTACTTTAAAAAATACCAACAGGGCAAGGTAAGGGGATTCAATTTAGGAGCATTGCTGGCTGTAAACGCAGTGCATATGCCTCCAGTTAAGCTTGAGAGAGCGTTACACATTCACCTCCATATCTGCTTAAAAAAATACCAGAATCAGCACTGGGGTCATGTTCGCAAAGCTAGGTGGTTAGCGCCCTGATTGTTAAAGAGGTTATGCACAGCTGAACTTCATAAAAATGAGCGCAATTCAAACTGTATAATTGCTTTTCAGCCTCATGATTCATCGTCGTCAAATGCTACTTAAATGTTGATCACGAGTTAATTTCACTGAAGCAGTTTAAGGGACAATAGACAGTCTCTCCTTCTAACCAGCATCTTGTCTTCTTCGTCTCAACAATTTCTTTTTTGGAAAACCTCCAGTCGGTGACGCAAACTGAAGAAGAACACAACAACGTATGTGTTTTACTGAAATCTTGGAATTGGAAGTGATTTTTGCACTGCAAAAACTCAAAATCTTACTAAGTGAAATTGTCTCATTTTAAGTCAAAATGTCTAATCACACTTGATTTAAGATACATTTACTTAAAAAGTAACATTTGAGCAAGATAGAGGGACTTGTTTTAAGACATCTTAAATATCTTGTTAAGTCAAACAATCTTGACATGATCTTGTTTTGAGTTGTAATTTAGAAGAAACAAGGTTTATTTTACATTTCAGACATTTTTCAAGCTGAGATCTTATTTATAGAAGATGGATAATCTTGATTTAAGACAAACACTTTACTTGCTTTAAGTAAATGCATTTTATTGGAGAATCTATCAGAAAACAGCTCCATTGATAAAAGAAAGAAAGAAAGAGAAGTTGTTGTTTTGGTTGGTGGGTTTCAGTTTTCAGACACTGTTTCTTCTAAATCAGATCAAAATATTCATCCTCAAACTACATGCACACAATGAAACACCTACTTTTGAGCATAGCTGGCTTATCCTAAAAAACAACATGACTGAATATTAGTATATCCAGCTCACTATGAGAAGACATTATATCTAGAAATGCTCAAATTAAAATTTGTAATCTTATTTCAAGTACAAGATGGTCTTAAACCTAGAGAATGCTGCTAGAATACAACTCAAATTAAGGTGAATATATCTCAAATGAAGAAGTTGACATGAAATGTATTAGTGCAACAATATTTTTTTGAGTGAAATAATACTAATTGTTAACATTCCTGTCTTATTCTGAGACACTAAGCTAAGTCAAATATTGCTTAAAATAAGCGTTCCCTGCTAATTTTAAGATCACAGTTTTCTAAATATTACGTCTTATTTTAAGAAATCTTACCAAGCAAATTTTCACTTCTTCTATTGGCAGATTTTTTTTGCTTATTTCAGGGTAAAAGTACCTTGAAATATATTTGTTTTCTTGTTTTTGGAGGGGCATTTTTTCCTGTGTGTTGAAGTATTCTATGAAATAAAACGTGGGTTTAGTTGGTTCACAAACTTGGAGATCTGACATCTCTTCTTGGAGTAATCAAAAGTTATAAAAGTTGTATTCTGCCCCGCTTTCTTGAGCTTTTGTGCAAGTAAAAAAATCATGTCACAAGCAAGTGCATGCATTTTCTGATCTATTTTTACTCTGCAGGAGAAACTAGACATTCCTGTTCCCGTCCGCCTGATTGTATCGAACACTTAGAGCAGACAGAAGACAAAGTGAGGAAGTGAGAGGTAAAGGAAATAAAAAAATTGGGGATGGATGTCGGCGAGACATTGGACTAAAGACAAAGTCCGCTTAAACGAAGACAGACGGTAGGAAATGAGAGGGCAGACGATATACCCCAGTAAGCATCCAGACATTCAGATTTAGTGGGAAAAGTCGTCTTGGCAGCGTCTGCAACAAGATGACTTATATTAATAGAGTGACTCATTGGGTTTATGAATGACTGTTTGTGTTTGTGTGTGTGTTAGAGCGGGTGACGGGGAACTCTCATCCACAGCTGCCTGGGGCCCGTTGGTATTTTCATGCTGATTCAACCTCTGCACTGAGTGGGGGGGAGTCTGACATTATTGTGTGTCAGTCACAGTCTGTTCTCTAACTGCAGGAGTGTGTGGGTTTAATTATATCAGTGAGCCTGTCTGAACCCATGTGACTTCCAAGTTTAGACCAAGTTTTGAGCCTAGAGGAAGCTATTCATGAACAGTGCCGTTTTTCATTTTCTATTAACTATGCGTGTTTAAACGCAGTATGTCGTCCTTTCAGGCGTCACAGTAATCTTTTTCATCGTGTTTCATGAGTGCTGCCTGTCAGTTACATAACATCATTTCCAGCTGACTACTTTTTATGTGATTCTATCCTTACCACCATCATTTTTCATTTTGTTTATCACTTTATGGACGTCAATCATTGGATATCTTTATCTGTAGTCATCAGGGAAACATGCAACGCCTATGCAACAGCTCAGCTTGCAGACCCTGAAGCTAGTTAGTAAGTTAGTTAGCAATGTCAAGTAAAATTTTGCCTCCTGGTCAAAAAGTTTGTTACTTCCTCTTAGGTCAGAGATCCTTCACTTCTGAGTTTGAGGTAGCAGCAGCTCAGCTTGCAGCCCCTGAAGCCACATTAGAGCATTGGAGAGACACTGTTTTTATGGCATGTAAGTTCCATTTTGTTTTATAGTTATTAAGTTAGTAATGCAAAGAAGAATTCTGCTTCAAATAAAAGCCTCCTGAACAAAAAACACCTTAAGGATATTTGACCCAAGAAAAAGCTAGAAACAACCTGAGTTTGAGTTAGCACCAGCTCAGCTTGCAGCTCCTGAAGCCTTATAACAGCATTGGAGAGACACTGTTTTTTGCATGTAATTTCCGTTTGCTTCATAGTTAGTTAGTAATGTTAAGTAGAATCCTCTTTCAAAAAAAGGCCTCATGAACAAATAGAAGCAACAGATCTCTGACCTTAGAGGGAGCTAGAAACAAACTGAGTTTGAGGAAGCGGCAGCTCAGCTTGCAGCCCCTGAACTCACATCACAGCATTGGAGAGACACTGTTTTTTTGGCGTTCACTAACCCTTTTTTTATATAGTTAGTGATGTAAAGTAAAATTCTGTTTCAAATAAAAGCCTCCTGAACAAAAAACACCTTAAGGATCTTTGATATAAGAAGAAGCTAGAAACAAACTGAGTTTGAGGTAGCACCAGCTCAGCTTGCAGCCCCTGAATTCTCATCACAGCATTGGAGAGACACTGTTTTTTGGCATGTATGTTCCTTTTGTTTTATAATGTGGAGTAAAATGCTGCTTCAAATAAAAGCCTCTTGAACAAAAAAAAGGGAAGGATCTCTGACCTGAATTTGAGCTAGCAGCAGCTCAGCTTGCAGCCCCTGAAGCCACATCAGAGCTTTGGAGGGACACTGTTTTTTGGTGTGTAAGTTCCTGTTTTTACAGTTAGTTAGTGATGTAAAGTAAAATTAAATTCAAAAAAAGCCTCATGATTAAAAAGAAGTGAAGGATCTTTGATTGAAGAGGAAGCTAGAAAGCAGCTCAGCTTGAAGCCCCTGAAGCCACATCACAGCATTGGAGAGACATTGTTTTTTTGGCATGCACTAACCTTTTTTTTTATAGTTAGTGATGTAAAGTAAAATTCTGTTTCAAATAAAAGCCTCATGGACAAAAAAGAAGTGTAGGATCTCCAACCTAAGAGGAAGCTAGAAACAAACTTGGCTTGAGGTAGCAGCAGCCTAGCTAGCAGCCCCTGAAGCCCAGCCAAAGGGGGTGATAGAAACATATTTTTGGCATGAAACATTCTTTTTTATTACTAGTTGTGAACAATGATTGTTTGTTTTGGTGAAGAGAAGAACTTTGTGATTAATTATGTGTAATAAAATGAAAGACTTTGAAATAAAGGTCTTAAAGAGTTCTCCCAAACCCAAGGACACCCTGCCACTGAACCGGATCCACTTTTAGCATTAATTTAAGCCACAAGATTTGTCTTGTTTTTGGTTTTTGTCCATGCATGCTCTCAGTCTTAGGTCTCTGTAATCAGACTTTTTAGTCCAGGTCTGTAATATCTAAAGGCGAATATGGTTCTTTATATACATTTTGAAAGTTAAAAGGACTTTATTGTAACAAATATCCATCTTCCATTAGAGTTCACGTCCATCATGTTGCATCTGTGAAAATCTCTGCTTGGTGAAACCATCACTTGTCAGATCCCACTTATCAAAGCCAAGTGATTCCAGGTGTTTAAATGCTGAACTCAGCAGCAGCAGCAGCACATGGGAGGCGGTTAGCGCGCCCTGAGGCCAAAGTGTTTCAACACAAAGACGCCACATTCAGTTCACACTTTCCTACAAATTGGCTCACAATTTTCCTCAATGTGCACACAATCAGGAGCTATTTAAAGGATCAGTGTCTGTCTCAATGACACTTTGACATGTGGACACAAGGAGCTTTGGGATCAAAACTACCAATCTTGCAAATAATGTCTGCTCAACCAGCTGTAGCTGCTGCACAACAATTACGCTAAATTAGCCCGCAACTTGCAAAGGACCGGAGCTTGCTGGTGTACTCAAAACAACCCTAATGGAGGCATTTAAGGTCCTTAAACCTCTGGTAGTTTGCTTTGAAATTCAAACTCAGGCATTGACGTCAAATCTAACCCAACAGACATGAAACACATTTAGAGCGATTTTTTTCTTTCTGTCTGGTGACACTGCTGGAGTTATCAACACAGGTAGCTTGAGTGATCAAATTTGGAGGGCTAACCTAAAGTTGAAGTATGTATAATATAGAAAAACCTCCTTCAGCCAGGTTCATGATAACACTTGACTTTTCATCATTGCAATGTCCCCAGTAGAGCTACCTTGAGGACGTTTTTGGTGCCTTTTTTGGGTTTTTTTTGCTGCTGGACAACTAAAAAACTATACGCCTATTTATTATGAAACTTGGTGAAATGATAAAACATGCTCTCTGGAAGAACCCATTTAATTTTGGGCGGGATCCAACCCAGGCATCAGCAGTGGCAGCAAATCTAACTGATGCATCTTGATATAGAAGTTGTGTTTGCCACTTTGCACATATTACCATTAGGGATGAGTATTGCCAAGAACCTCACAATACTTGGGTCATGATATGATAGTATCACAATATGTCAGGATATCACAATATTGTGATATATTGCGATATTCTACACAGTAAACTAAGAAAAAAATAGAGATGAACTTTTCCCCTTTATTGTTTTTGAAATACTGAAGTTGTATTTTAGTTCCAACTCGGCTAAAATGTGAATTTTTATTATTACAAAAATATCGATATTAAAGCTGCTGTGAGGAACTTCTGGTTTGCATCGATTCTTGCGCCCCCTTGTGCTCAAAGTGATACCTCTTATCTCTTGTCCTGTAAATGCAAAATTAGTGTCTTCAGACAATAACCTCATCCTGTTGTCTTAACATTTAAAATGTATCACATAATGTGATTATCAGGCAAAAAAGGGTGTTTCTAAAGCGAGATGAGATCATCTGTTCTGACACCTACCCCCTCAGAACAGTTTCAGGCATTAAAAATGACAACAGAGAAAGTATCAGTGTTGTTGTGGGTGGTCTTGTTTGCTTTTGAGGGTCATAAAGAGGCATCAGTATCAATTTCAGTCTTTCTCAGCCAGTTAAAAACTCATAGTGCCTTTAAGAGTTGAAATATCAGCCTTGGTGAAGGCCTCTGCTCTCTGAGTGCTCTTAAGATTCAAAGGAGCTATCTTTAAGACCACAATGTTTGGTCTTTTTGGCAGCACTTGTGGGGACAAGCAGAAATTGCATGTCAGTTTCTCTGAAGGACATTCAGTCTGCAGCCTTAGTGGTGGTTTTGACTGTTTGTATTAATGTGAAGGTTCATTTTGCTTTGTGTCTTTGGATTTGGATGTGTCTTTAAGCTTTATTTTTGTGATTTTTGATGTCTTCTTAGTTTGTTTGGCTATAGCTACTGTTGACTTGCAACCGTATTGTTCTCACCCTTTGTCTTTAACAGATAAACCACTGCTGGGTGATGGACATTACTTCTAATTTTTCCTGGGAAAGTACACTTTGCACCGAGTCACTATCAACAAACTCATTAAATACAGGAATTTTAAAAGTGGGTCTGAAGCTCAAACAACATTATCTTTGATTCATCTGCAACAAATGTGACTCAAAGGAATCTAGCCTGCTTCAAATTTTCTAGATTATGACTTGAAGTGAAATCATCAGGCACAGCTTCCTCAATCAGCAAGTTAACACAACTCTGATAAAAGCCACCCAGGTCCAATCCATACACCAAGCATTCATACAACATATACACACACAGACAACCAGAAATGTACTTTCAAAATCAGTGTGTAGGCCAACACCGCCATAGGCACAAAACCCTTTCATGTCTGAACTCGAGGCAATAAATGTCAACTTGTAGCACAACAGGCTCATTGGAGGCAATACTCTGAAGACTGACACTGTGTCAACAATCACGGAGTAGATAAAACCATCGCTGTCACCAACTACTTAGGCTTTAAAAGCTTGTCTGACGGAAACAAATTGAGCAGCCGGCCCAGATGCAGCGCCAACATTCATCAAGTTCTAACTGAGAAAAATGAAGCGACATACTTGAAGCTCTCATTTTTTAAACTAATAATGGTTTTCTTCCATTTAATCCATCATTATACAGTTTCCAAGTCAGGTATGCTTTTGTTTGATTAATGTACTCTGGCAAGGTTTTGACATGTCTAATAAGACATGGGTCACGACCAAGTTTAGGTCACTTGGGGGGGGGGTGGGGTACGTAAGCCTTTAAAGTCATGCTGGAAAACTGTGACCAAATAGTGCTACAAGAGAAAAACCATTAATATCAAAACCACAACATTTAGATGTTATTGAACTTCAAAACTCCCCCAAAGAGTTCCTTGAAAGTCTGTCCCATTTTTCAAGAGATGTCACAAAAAATGTGACAAAAAATCTCCCCGAAAGCCTAAGTATGTTTAATTTAACACATATGCTTTTCATACACATGTATTGGATGAACAATGCCCCCTCACAGCTGAACGTTTAACCATCACGATGACAAATACGCCCAATTAGACCCACCCAGAGGTTATGCGTCAGTCCCAACAGATGTTTCTCAACTCACTGTAACTGAAACCAGCTCCATCTGTTCTGTGACCCGGGGTCAGCAGAGCCCCCTGCATGGACACTTACAGGTTATACTCCAATGATATAATGTAGGGATTGAGAATGGCATAATTTAACACCCTTAATGTGTATATTGGAGCAATATAAATGTAAAGATGGTATAAAGTGGAAGAAATTGATTTAATTGACTGTATTTGACAGTCAGGAAATGTTCCTTTTGGCGCCATTCTTCCCATGTTTTAGTACACTATAGACCCTTATCTCTGCATTCTGATTGGATGAGCATTCTTTGCCGCTTTCAATAACAAAACAGCAGCAAAAGTAGAACAAATCCCACCTTAAAAAGCCTTTAAAGCTCCCATTCAAAGATCACTTCCTTACATGACCACATGAGACTTTCCCAAAGACGAGAAAACAGCCAATCTAATATTCCCACTCAATCAGGTTTAAATACCATTTAAAGATGTTATTCTACAAAACCATGAAGTTTAAGTGGACTTTAAAAGGAATCAGTGGGGATAAGGCAGACTTCATCCAGAACACCACCTCGACCCTACTTAAGGAGCTTCAGTTTGTGGTCTTACCTTGGAGATGTAAGCTTTGATGCCTTCGGCCAGTTTGATGCAAGGCTCTCCAAAGAGCTGGGCCAGCTGGTCTGGGATGTCCTGGTCTTTGTCCAGAGCGTTCAGTAAACTCAGACACTTCAGCTCTTCTGTGACACCCTGACTACGCACCTGTAGCACAGAAACACAATCAAAAGAGAGAGTTAGCAAGAGAAGATATCAGGAACACCGAACAAATCTCCAAAGGACTTGGACAGCACCTTTGGCAAATCAAGGCACAAATCTAGGCACTCAACACCTTTGGAAAATTCTTGGACCATGTGTTGCTACTTCTTTTTTCAAGGGAGTGATACAGTTTATGTTTCATAAAGTTCAAATGAGCATCCTAAATGGAGACATGTCAGAGTGAAGGGGCTTCATGTGGATGGGGCCCCGTGAAGTTGGGGGTTCAGGGCCCTCCAGAAAGTGAATACATTTCTCTGCAGCTAGGAGCTCAATTTCCATTCCCAAGCCAAGTCCCTACTGACTGAGTTACTGCTGCCCCAGACAAACCCCAAAACAAATCATCAGACTATGACATAGACTGTGTGCCCAGGCTGCTGCTGACACTATTTGGTCAAACCAACATAAAAAAAACCAACAAGTCTTTATATTCCATCGTAACTGACAGAGAAAAGAAGTAGATCTTTATGCCAATATGCTTCAACAAGCACAGTCTTGCTTTAATAACTGCTGAAAGAATCAATCATGAATGGAAATATGTTTGGAATCATTTCCTTTAGACTAGCTGATTGATTTTTGGATCCAAATTTGCATTTTTATGTCAACTTTTAGCAAAAAATCACATCCAAAAGATTAACCAATGTGGAAAAAAAAAAGAGTCACACAGGCCTTTGTTGCAGATTGCCAATCACTGACTTCAACTCTCCCTGTGCCATTAAAGTTGCTAACCATAGACCTTTCTGGAGTCCCTGAGCTCCCTTGTCTCGTAGGTTCATCTCCCTCTATCCCTCACTCCAACACGGTCTCAGCAGATGTGTGTCTAACATGAGTCTGGTCCTGCTGGAGGTTTCTGCCTGTTAAAGGAAGTTTGTCCTTGCCACTGTAACTTGCTAAATGCTGGAAAAACAAGGTTCAAGAACAATCTGGACAAGTCTTTGGTCTACATTGAGTGCATTGCCATGGGCTTCAGTGTCCTGGATTTGATCGGGGGTTAAATAAGTATCCAAATTTTGTGTTTGTGCTTGTAGACCACATCAGTTGACAGATGTGTGTCTATCGTGAGTCTGGTCCCGCTGGAGGTTTCTGCCTGTTAAAGGAAGTTTGTCCTTGCCACTGTAACTTGCTAAATGCTGCAAAGTGCTCTGCTCATGGTGGATTAAGATGAGATCAGACTGAGTTCTGTCTGTAAGATGGGACTGGATCTGATCCTGTCTTGATGTTGGGTCTTTGTTAATAATAGAACATAGAGTACGGTCTAGACCTGCTCTGTTTGGAAAGAGTCTGAGGATAACATTTGTTGTGATTTGGTGCTTTATAAATAAAGATTGATTGATTGAGATACTTTATGTTTTAGAAAGTGAGTTGATGATCAGGTCAGACGACCAAGACATTTGACCAGTCGAAAAATGGAGCACCTTAAACAGGAAGTACACAACCATCCAGGACAGATGAATAATGAAACGCAATTATTTCCACATTTCCAACACCATCCTGTAAAACGACACGAGCACAAAAGGCGAACAAAGGTCCAACACGCCGAAATACATCCCACATCACACAGTGACAAGTTAATTATAAATAGAGCATGACAGCATCCTTCAACAAAGCAGGAAATTATTAACAAGAACCTCAATATGAAACCATTTCAGCTCTGTATTAATATCTGGCTTCTCCTGTAGCTGTAAGTTCATCTAAACATCATTACTTTCATTGACTTTTTATTGCTCTCTGGAGACGTTCACACACTTCATTTATTCCTCCGGCTCTGACCGGCTTTCCTCCAGCGAGCCATCACTCTCTCTGCACTTCTCCAAATCTGCACTCTCTGTGTTCACCTCGTCTTCCCCCTGCTGCTGCAGGTGTTTCTTATTTCTGATGTCGTCTCTATCAGCTGCAGCCTCTTTTGTTGCAACTCTTCACTCCTAAGTTCTCCAGGTTTGGTGCACGTTAAAACTCCTTATGTAACAACTCTGTGAACACACACACACACACACACACACACACACACACACACACACACACACACATATATACATGTAAATATCCATATCAAGGCATCTAATGAGAGAGAATTAAATCAACTATCCCTCAGAGACGGAGGGGAAATTGTTTCTTCCCCCTTGTTTTGTTGCACCCCCTGTTTGGCAGCGGCTTCCATCCTAAATATGAAATGTCTTCGTCTAATTTCGGGCAGCACGGGTCGTCTGAGATATCTTTGGGAACTGAGATGTAAAGAAAACCCTCTGCAGCTGTGTGTGTGCGTGTGTGTGTTGGTGTGTGTGTGTGCACCCTTCAGGGAGGTTGTAAGCGTCACGGTCTGAAAGCCTTCCTAATGAGTCTATAACAAGCGCAGATGAGGAGGGGGAGATTACAGCGCTGCACTCCTTCATCCCTCTCCTTTTATTAATTTCTCTCTGCTTGACCTCTTTTTCTCATGAACCCATTCCTTCTCTCCTTCTTCTCTCCCCATTCTTCCTCTCCTTCCTGATACCATCCATGTTGATGCAACAGCAGGTTTCCCTGTTCCAAAGATAGCAGATATCTGCATGTGTGTGTGTCTAATTGTGTCCAACCCAAGCGCAGAGGACGGGGCGCTTACGGGAAAAGCTGCCTTTCTTTACAGCCACATCTCAAAAGAATCAACATGTTGCCCGCTCCTGAAAAGCATGACTCACGTCTGTAATGGCTTCACTTCCATTCAGAGATGAATCATAATGAATGTAATTAGACACACATGTCACGAATCAGGTCAGCGCACATTCCAGTTAAATGCTTCGTTTGCATAAAGCGTAGAGAGGACTTTAGTTGATCCACAGGAGGTGCAGCATGTCCTCAAGACTGCATGCAACATATTCATGTACTGAAGTCAAACTGAAATTAACAGGAAGGACTTCAGATTTACTTTTCTTTAATCTGTGAGTCACACATTCTGATTTATTTCTAATCTGCTGTCTGAAAAATATCTGCACCCCAGTTTGATTTGAGGAAACATGACTTTTTATGGACATAAAACAGAGCTCTCTCCTTTTATGCAGCACCATGACAAAGCAATATTTTCTACACCAGACTATCATAAAGTTTAGCACTGCTAGGTAAGCGTGCTTTATTAATCCCCATGGGGGAAATTCAATTTTTCACTTGTGTTCTTTTTTGATCATGCTACATAAACACATAGTCTGATTTACATACAATCATGCACAAACATGCTAAGGACATGTACTTAGGAGAGATGCCAGAGTGTGCAGGCTGCCATCAACCAGCGCCACCCGAGCAGTTGGGGGTTCAGTGTCTTGCTCAAGGGCACCTTGGCAGTGCAAATGGACACATTTGCCTCTCCAGCCACAAGTCCACTTGCCAAGCCTTGTCCACTCTGGGACTTGATCCAGCGACCCTTTGATTCCCAAGCCAAGTCCCTATGGACTGAGCTACTGTCACCCCAAAAAGCAACTGTCACACCCAAAAGCTACTGCCGCCCCTAAAAGCTACTGTCGCTTCCTGAGCTACTGTCACCCCTAAAAGCTACTGTCACCCCTAAAAGCTACTGCCGCCCCCAAAGCTACTGTTGCCCCCAAAAGCTACTGTCGCTTCCTGAGCTACTGTCGCCCCTAAAAGCTACTGTCGCCCCTAAAAGCTACTGTCACCCCCAAAAGCTACTGCTGCCCCAAAAAGCTACTGTCACCCCTAAAAGCTACTGTCACCCCTAAAAGCTACTGTCGCCCCTAAAAGCTACTGTCACCCCTAAAAGCTACTGCCGCCCCAAAAGCTACTGTCGCCCCCAAAAGCTACTGTCGCTTCCTGAGCTACTGTCGCCCCTAAAAGCTACTGTCACCCCTAAAAGCTACTGTCACCCCTAAAAGCTACTGTCGCCCCTAAAAGCTACTGTCACCCCTAAAAGGTACTGTCACACCCAAAAGCTACTGTCGCCCCCAAAGCTACTGGCCCTACCTGAGCTACTGTCGCCCCCAAAAGCTACTGTCACACCCAAAAGCTACTGCCGCCCCCAAAGCTACTGTCGCCCCCAAAAGCTACTGTCACCCCCAAAAGCTACTGTCGCTTCCTGAGCTACTGTCGCCCCTAAAAGCTACTGTCACACCCAAAAGCTACTGTCACACCCAAAAACTACTGTCACCCCCAAAAGCTACTGTCGCTTCCTGAGCTACTGTTGCCCCCAAAAGCTACTGTCGCCCCCAAAAGCTACTGTCGCTTCCTGAGCTACTGTCACCCCTAAAAGCTACTGTCGCCCCTAAAAGCTACTGTCGCCCCTAAAACCTACTGTCGCTTCCTGAGTTACTGTCGCCCCTAAAAGCTACTGTCGCCCCTAAAAGCTACTGTCACACCCAAAAGCTACTGTGGCTCCCTTAGCTACTGCCGCCCCCATAATCTGAGGTTTGTTTTTGGTGCTTTAGTGGTACCGATACAACAATTTTAACAACCCTTAAAGTGGGAAACTTCCAGGTTGTGTTGATTTTGGCGCCCCCTGTGGACAAAATGGGAAGGTACATCTCTTTGCTGTTTTTTTCCAGTCATGTTTTCTGATTTAAAAAAGGAAACTGTCTTGATTTTAGATGTCTAAAATAAAACTTGAAGAAATATCTGATGTGACATTTTTGAAAAAAAAGCTACCACTGACACCTACCCCCTCTAATAGTGGTTTTAAGTCAATATAACAGAAATATAAAGACTCAATCATGTCACTGATAGTCCTGTTTGCTTTCATCGCCCATAAAGAGACATCAGTATTAATTTCAGACAGTGTCATTACCAGCTAAAAATCCCTCACAGGAGCTTTAAGTTCCTCAAACTGTGTGCCGTACTGGTCTTTATTTCCACCTCTGTAAATCTTCACACATCCATAAACTTCTCACCATCCTTCAGTGTTGTGATAAGAGAAAAGGAAGTGCAGCAGGTCGTTTCATCATCTGCATACAATCATAACACATCCCATAAAAAAAATAAATAATCTGCTGACAGTGGAGTCTGAGCAGAGACACTCCGTCTATTGTGTGAGCCGGTGTGTGATGACAGCTACCACTGCGTGAAGTGTTAGGGAGGTGCGCACACGCATGAGTGGATGGGAGCTCGCTCAACACAACAGATGGAGTGAAAGTAGATTGTGTCTCTGCCCCTGACAAAAACACACTCCCTTCTTTTTGGTGGTTCTGGTTGATGGATTCATTGTTATTGAGGGGTCTTAGACTTTACGGGGAATCCATGTGTGTGTGTGTGCATGCAGGTCAGTGTGTTCTTTTGTGTGTCCATTAAGTTTTGGCAGGGTTCGCAGGGAGTAGTTTATGGAAGTTTATAAGGAGGCGGTACAGGACATCAGTGTATGAGGTAACACATTATGCTCTGTTGGTCTATAAAATAAGGCAAGGGTTCACAGAGTGACATAAGAAACATGTTGATGCATGCATTGTTTGTCTAAGGAGAGTAGATGAGTGATAATTCAAGTCTACAATAGTCCAGCTTCTTCAGATTCAGAGCTGGTGTTGCTGTGCAGATTCCCCTTTCAATGACAACAAATTAAATGACGTGAGAACGTTGACATATGTACTGTAAAGAAGCAAACATGATTGACAAATTGATTAAGAAACAAACTCATGAATACCTGAACATACCTGACAAGATTCTTTAAGTTATATAACCCCTTTAACTAGATTGAATTACCAAGTGTGTGATTATTGGTTATGCAATAGCAGTCACAGTCACGCTACCAGCTCTCGGTTTAATGCTAACATCACCAAAGTAACACCCATGTTCTAAATGACAATTACAAAACTGAGTTTTCATTGAACACTTAGAGAAAGTAACCTAATATTGGTACCTAAACACACCAAAACTCTGCCTTCAGCACTTTAACATGACAGACACGACAGCTGCTAGGTAATAATAGTGAGATTGAGTCCCTTCATGGGGAAATTATTGGGCACCATTGCACGTCCCTTCAGTTAAAGCAATTTAATGATACTTCCTGTAATTTAAAATGGTTATGAATCAATAGTTTTTAAGCATGTTGGTGTATTCCAAAACAAGTGGTAACCAATAAGTGGCTCATGGGGGTACAGCGGGTGTTAGTGATGTTTAATGCCAATACACAGGACAGCAACAATCTCAAGGCTCAAGCAATTTGATGATGACCATGTTCACCATGTCAGTTTGGCATTAAAGTGAACAAACATTTGGTAATTCTCATGAAATACAAGCTGCGGCTGAGGCTAATGGAAATGTTATTAACTCAGAAGGACTTTGGTAGAGTCTAAGGATGGGACATGATTTTCGAAAGCTCAAATATTCGTTGACTTATTAAAAATCGAAGAGTTGGGGCACTGGTGGCCTAGCGGTCCAAGCGCCCCACGTATAGAGGCAGTACAATACAGTCCTCGTCGCAGAGGTCGCCGGTTTGACTCCCGGCTGGTCGACCATTTCCTGCATGTCTTCCCCCACTCTCTGCTCCCCACATTTCCTGTCTCTCTTCAGCTGTCCTATAAAATAAAGGCAAAAAGGCCAAAAATACAACTTAAAAAAAAAAATAATAATAATATCGAAGAGTTGGGGCGCTGGTGGCCTAGCGGTCCAAGTGCCCCACGTATAGAGGCTATAGTCCTCGTCGCAGAGGTCACCGGTTCAATTCCCGGCTGGTCGACCATTTGCTGCATGTCTTCCCCCGCTCTCTACTCACCACATTTTCTTTCTCTCCTCAGCTGCACTATCAATAAAAGGCAAAAAGCCCCAAAATATAACTTGTGAAGTATAAAAAATGTGAAGTTAATGCAATTGTTACAAAAATACAGTTTTCATTGATTTACGGATGCCTGGTTGTAATACAGTGTTCCAGCCATACGTTGGCTAAACAGCGTCGTAAAGCTGTTTGCTAACCGTCTTTAGTAGCAGAAGAAGAAGAATGCTTACTTAATTTAACAGCAAAAGAAGAAGAAAACAGTAGTGACTGTTTCTGGAAATACGTGTGAAGTGTCGGGACGGGCATTTCAGCGCCCGTCTTGATCTTTACGTCGGTGTTTCTGTGACGCGGCGTGGCGTGTGTGTTTATATTTTACAGCCATGCTCAGTCTCTGGAAATACGTGTGTAGTAGTGTGAGTTTCAGAAACTGAGAAAATCACCACGACTGTTGCTAATGTTTTCTTCTTCTTTTGTCATTTACTGCAGTTAGCATTCTTCTTCTTCTGTTACTTAATGCGGTTAGCATACAGCTTTAAGACGCTCTATAGCCACCGTCTGGCGGGAATACCGTATTACAACCAGGCACCGGTAAAAACAATGAAAGATTGTACTTTTAAAATGAAAAAACATTCAAAGCAACTCTTCAATTTTCACAAAGTGAACGAACATTTGAATATTCTTAATTCATTGCCCATTCCTAGTGAAGTGAAGTGAGACTCAGAAATGGGAAAAATGCTGAGTGGCTGTAAAATGTAAACAAACACAAAACACTGGCATACAGGTCGAGACTGACGCTGCCAATGCTCGCTACAAGAGGGAGCTTGATTATGAGTAATTGCTGAATAGATGCCAGTGACGATCGAACAGTGTTCTGGCTTGAAATGGCCACAACTAGTAGGGTCAAAGTATTCCTAGTGAGTGGGTTTGTATCGTAGTATCAGAGTATCGGTTTGAGTCATTATGATTTATATTCTGAACAGCACGGACACATGTATCAGATTTTAAACCGATCCATCATGTAGTTGTTGAGATATTTCAGTCGAAAACAAAGGCTTAAATTAACAGCTCCAGAGCCACAGTGATCAAACGCCTGATTCAGATTCAACAGCTTAATCAGATTCTGGTTTGTCAGTTTCATGACACGGAACGTGTTGTCGACTGAGTTTGGCTCGGGAGAAACACATTTTGTGTCGAGATCCATTAACACCCTTTTAAAAATGTGCAAAGTTCAAAACTATCCGAGGAGTTGTTTCTGTTTTTGATAGAAATGTAATAATTTTTTCCCCCACATTGAACAGTGTGGTGTCTGGCACTAACTGCAGCTTAGCACCACAAAAGAGCCAAACTAAGACTTCAGTTTCCATCTACATTACCAATCTTGACTTTTATATATCGCCTCGCCTTACTGCCTTTTATTCCTCTCGCATGACTATTCTGTTACACTAAACTGTCATTGATTTGCATCAGGGTAATATCCTTCACTGCTTTACAGGCCAAAGAGTTGTAACTGGATCAAGGTTTAATTGATTTTTATCTGTTACTTCCTTTACTCGTTGTGTTTTTGTTGCAGTAAAGCTGTTGGAAAGCTTACAGGAAAATGTGAGAGTTTTTTGTGGGCCAGTATGGACACGCCGGTCTCTGGAGAAATGAGGGACTCTACATCATTTTCATGCCCCGGGAGCACACAACTGGAACCACTCCACAGGTTTTAAACATGTTAAGAGGAAGATGACCCATCCCCCGCGCTCTCCTGAGTGCTCCTCTGACAGCAGTTTCTCTATTCCCCTGCTCTGACTTCACTTAGCCAAATCCCAAAATTGCAAAACTGGCCCCCATTAACTCACATTTCATTTATACCATAAACCCCCTAATGATTCCACACCGACAAATCAATAAGCCGACAGCAAGGCAGTCTTGACTGCTGGAAAAACGTGTATTCTTTGGTTTTTAATGTTAACAGCTTGAGACAAAGACTTGATTAATTACCTCTAATTCCCAAACAAACGTCTTAAGGACAATTATTTCACTAGAAGCATATAATCTGCTCTTAGCTGTTCACAACTGGCATATATCCTTTTTTGGCAAAGTCTTAAACATGCATCCCTATAAAGCCTCCCCTGAGTATTGTATTTTCCAACTGTGTTGAATTGATGTCCTTCTCTTGGCCCTCAATCATCGAGCCCATTGGGCCCGTTTAGCATCCAAAAGCAGGCTAACATATGCTTAAAACATCCAGCATGAAAGATCTTATGTAACTCTCTGTTTTATTTAAGTAAGTTAAATTCCTTTGTATGATTTCTGCTCTGATTCAGGAGTTGAGAGGTGATGGTAAAAGTGTCCAAAAATATACGCCCTCCACATCCCCGCAGCTACGAAGCTTCACACAGGATTAAACTGAATTTAGGCATTATGCTTTCCAAAGGCTGCACTCCCTGACAGAACTGGAGGGCCTTCCAGACGTTGTATTAGCAAGTGGGAGGACATGATGACATATCTTGTATTGAAAGCCAACTAGTCCAAAGTTAAGAAAGAACTCAGAAATCAAATATGAGAACAATTGGGGCGCTGTTGGCCTAGCAGGTTAAACTGCCCACCCAAATAGAGAGGCTTTAGTCCTTGTCACAGCGGTCGCAGGTTCGACTCCCGGCCCTCTACCATTTGCTGCATGTCTTCCCCCACTCTCTACTCCCCACATTTCCTGTCTCTCTACAGCTTTCCTATCCAATAAAGGCAAAATGCCCAAAAATATAACTTGAGAGAAAAAAAAAGACAACAATTTGTGTAACATGGTTAAAGGTGCTGTGAGGAACTTTTGATTTATATCAATTTTGGCACCCCATTGTGGACAAAGTGATACCTCTTATCTCTTGTTCTGTACATGCAAAAGTAGTGTTTTCAACAAAAACCTCACCCTGCTGTCTTTTAACAGCCAGATTTATCACTCAATGTGATTATTTGTCATGAAAACAGCCGAAAAAGAGTGTTTTTAAAGCCAAATGTCAATCATGTGGTCTGATACCTACCCCCTCTGAGTGGTTAAAGGCATTAAAAATGACAACAGAGAAGATATCAGTGTTGTCGTTTATGGTTTTGTTTGCTTTTGAAGGTCATAAAGAGGCATCAGTGTTGGTTTCAGTCTGTTTCTCAGCCAGTTCAAAACTCCTCATAGTGCCTTTAAGTAAAGGATCACAGAGTCTGCGGGTAAACAAAGTCAACAAGGTTACATAGTGTGGCTACGTTAGCAGAGCTAGCAGCACCATTCTTCAGTCCTCCCTGCAAGTGAACGTCCACATGCCTGTTTGTTACGCATCGCTCTGGCTGTGTTAACCATACAGAGCAAACATTTAACTTAGTTTCCATTTACTAATTCAAAATACGCCAATCCACGCTGCGCTACAAGATGCCATCTGTCATCTGTGATTGTTTACAACCAGATAGTAGTATTTATCAGCAGGTTCCAGCTCCAACTAGTGGCGGGTGGCTGCGCTACAGCTCAGACACAACACATGACCTGCATTTAAAGGTCCACAATAATGAAAATATGAGCAATTTGTTGAAACGACTAGTGATTCAATCAATCAATCTTTGTTTGTATAGCGCCAAATCACAACAAACATTGGCTCAAGACGCTTTTACAAACAGAGCAGGTCTAGACCGTACTCTATGTTCTATTATTAACAAAGACCCAACATCAAGACCGGATCAGATCCAGTCCCATCTTACAGACAGGACTCAGTCTGATCTCATCTTAATCCACCATGAGCAGAGCACTTTGCAACATTTAAAAAAATACAGTGGCAAGGACAAACTTCCTTTAACAGGCAGAAACCTCCAGCAGGACCAGACTCATGTTAGACACACATCTGCATCATGCACATCCCTACTCTTAAGCTTTCCAACTCAACAAATTGTTAAAGGTTTGGGAACGACAGTAGAAAGAAATTGGCCTCTATTTTTTGGAAATGAAGTGAACTGTGGTCTCAGTTGTTGAAGTCACAAACTTAGTTCAACCAACTATTTCTAACCCAACTTAAGACTTTACAGGACCACAGACTGGGTAGCTGTTTGAAAAGATACCAAAGCTTGTTGGGCCTCGAGTACTCAAAGCAGATCCAGGACCCTGTTAAAGTTGTTCTGTTTAGTGTTATTGTTTAGTCTTTCATTCCTGCTCTCCATGAATTGAACTTCCTCTGGATTGAACATGCCCCACAACTAATGAAAATTTTCACACACATCTGGTTTTAACTTGTTTTTGGTAGTTAGCCTCAACATTTGGTGTATTAGATTTTTAGCCAAACTTTGGCTTCTTTTTGTTAGTACTAAATTAGCTCACCGGCTGGTTGGAATCAAGGGAAATAAAAGTGATACCATCTCACTGAGGTTGGACAGAAAAGTCTAAAATCGAGAGAGACAAGACAGTTGGCAATATTTCCGAAATAATAACGAACTTTTGGATTGTTAATAGAGATAGACTGATGTGTTTTTTTTCACTGATACTGATTATTAGTAGTCAAGGAGGCCAGTAACTGATATTTGGAGCCGATATTCATTTGCAGTAAAAGGGAAAATATTGTCGTCAAAATTTTGAATAATACAAACTCCAACGCTTAACTTTGTTTAAATGCCTTTACGCATATGTTTAATAAACAGCTTTTCAGATTTGCAACATGTTGAAGTTTTTTTTTTTATCTTAGACAATAAACATCTTTGTTTTGAAATTCTAACACAAAGTGCAGGGAGCTCCCAGGCTCAGCAGCATCTCTTATAAAGTTCAATGGAAACTTTTTCTACAGTAAATAAAGTTTTCCAAAATTTCAATATCACTGAAATGTTAATCTTTCACTTATCTTTGTTTTAAAGGGATATTTCAGTGTTTTTGAAGTGGGGTTGTATGAGTTTTTAACCACTAGTAATTGTAGGGGCCACAACGGATGCTGCTCAGCTCGGCCCCTGTGATGAGAAACTGCAGGGAGAAATGAGACAAAATAACCCAGTTTTAAATTGATCTCTTATTGGCCGTCGGATTTAAAAATAAAAAGCCGATGCCGATATGCGTTAAAATGCCGAATATCGGTGCCGATAATCGGCCCGGTCGATAATCAGCCTATCCCTAATTGTTAACATATAAAGGACTAGGAACAAAGGTGGTCATGGTGATGCAACCGTCAACAGGACTTGGGTTGAATCTTTGACTGCAAACTTGCACTTGCTCCCTGAGATCAAGTGCATTTTGTGAAGTCTTATTTAAGCTTATACCTCCACCAGTCCTTTCAAACTCCAGCAATAACTTCTTTAAACTAAGACTCTAGATATGTCATCGTACGGCATGATTGATTTGACGAACTGAGACGTATAGAAACCTGCGTATATTGCTCAGGTTTTATTGAATCGAGGGGACATGGTTTAAGTTAGGGTATCAGTTCTGCAGGGCATACGTTTCACTGACACCATATTTAGATTTTTTTTTTTAAATGGTAATGCTTGCCAAATACTTAAAGTGATAGAAATGTTGAGCTGTTCAAGCCAAAATAACAACAGAACAGATAGTGCGGGAAGATTTCTCAAGCTGTCAGAATGTTATTTTTGGACTTGGAACATTAACTTGAACAATTTATAGCCAACTTCTGTCGTCCAAAAACTAGACCATGAGGGCCCCTCATGACCTCCTTTTGGGAACCATCAGCACTGCAAGTGATATATGCCTTTTCTATCCCTTTTAATCCAGAAGACATACTCATGGCTCCCCCATACTGAATTGGATGACTGGGCTCCAGAGAGAGGAAGGGTCCGGGCTGACAGAGCTCCTGTGATCCTGATGCCGACTCTCTCAGGAAGCAATGAACAATGCTTCACTGTTCCCTCCCCTGTGTGAGAGTATGTGTGAGTGCGTGCATGTACATATGTATTAACGTGTGTGTATCTGTGTGTGTGGCCTGCGTCTCAATGTGTATGTGCAGCAGAGTGATTGTGTGTGTTTGGCTCGCCCTCACTGGACACCGAACCCTGAAAAGAATATCTCAGAGGGCCACTTGGAAACCAGGCTACAATTTTCTGTGTGTATGTGTGTGTGTGTGCTGGTCTGGGAGTTCCTTGGCAGACCAGAACTCTCATTTGAAGGGATTAGGAAGAGGAGAAGGTGGCCACGTAACTCAAATCCATCAGGCCAGAGGTCCGGTGTGTATGTGTGTGTAGGGGGGACGAATGGGGAGCACAGAAAGGAGAGAGCTGGCTGTATTTCAGGGTACTTTCTCTGCTTTGTGACAAGGCAGACAAGACAGAGAGCCGGGGTGGAATAACAGCTGAGACCTCGCTAGCTGTGGCACTAAACATAAATAACTTTACCCAAACACAGAGGCAGAGACGTACACAAGTTCAGAAGTGAAGTGAAAGTAGACTACACTGTGGAGCCATCTTCATCAAGCTGAGTTACATCCTGCTGCTGCGTAAATTACACCCTATGTACTAAGTGTGTGTGTATGTGTGTGTGTGTGGGGTGGGAAGTGTTTCAGCAGGTTTCAGGTGATTTACTAGGCCGTATATCTTCACAGTAAAAGAACAAGGTACAGTTAAAGGCACTTGGAAACACTCCATGTGTTCTTAAGTTCAACGTAATGTTGACAACACCCAACCACACTTTCCTTAGATGTTCAGCATTATGCAGATGACACTCTATTATACTTCTCTATTAATATTTGGGGTTAGGCAGGCGACACATTGCTGTACTTTACTGTACGTGCAGATCACACCCAGCTACACCTTTTAGTTTATTAGGCATTATGCAGATGATACCCAATAATACTTTTCCATGCATGATCAGCATTATGCAGATTCTCTACCGAGCATGTTTTGCATTATGCAGATGACACCAGATTATACTTTTCCATATGTTCTTTGTAGTACTTATCGTTAAGGCCAGATAAAACCTATATGTGCACTAAACGTATAGCATTCTTTAAAGACAGGAAGTGACTAACAACTTTGTGCAACATAACTGCTGTTAGAAAGTGTCCTTCTCCTTAAATACATATGGTATGGGGTAGGGCTGGGCGATAATTCAATAACGATATTTATCGTGATATAGTTTTTCTCAATATAAATATAACAAATGTTATATATATATTTATGTAGAGTTTATTTGCAAAAACAGATAACTCACTTTAAACAGAAACTCGAATTGTTTCAAAAAACAATCTTTTTTTCTATTATTAGCTTTAGGTAGAGTCAATCAACTGAAGTTGGGTGGTTTTAACTAAGTCAAAATGACATTACGAATTAGAGGTATCTTAAAAATGTAACTTAATTAAATGTGAATATTAAAAAAGAAATATGTTTTTTGAAAATGTGTTATCTCTTAATGCAAATTAACTCTTCATATACATATATATGTATAAATAAACCTGTAATTACACCCCTCAACCACTGGAAAGGGAGGTGCGCTAATGAGCCTTAAACTCTAGTTACAGGGAAACAACAATCCTCTACCCGTAACCCTTAGTAACCTTAAAGGGGAGTGCACAACTCAAAATAGAACTCTACTAAGCTGTTACACAGAATACAATTTGATATATCTTTGTTGTAAATTTACATCAAATTATGCAAATAACCTCAACCTGAGAACAATAAGAATCTACAAACTAAAACTTCACAAAAATCTCATCTCACACAAAAGACCTGCTTCCTGTTAGCACCGTCAGAAATTATGGATTCATCTCTCTGCTTTCTCTCTACATTATTTATGTGTGTATGTATGTCGTTGCATACGTATGCATATGTGTGCATATGTGTGTTTATGTGTATATATGTATTTCTATTTATTTTATTACTTATCTTCGTTTATTTTGTTATTTACAATCATCTCTCAACTAACATTTTCTTCACGTGTTTTCTATTAATTTATTTGTCTGTTTTTTATTTTTCACATTATCAATTTTATTTTATTTCATTTCACATGTCTGAGCCCCTGTTTGATTGTATTTGTTTTGTCTTGTTACATTACAAAAGTTACAAATAAAATATTTAAAAAAAGAAAAAGAAATGATGGATTCAGGAAGTTTATCAGAAAATTAAATCAAACATACAAGCTAAAAAAAACGCCTTCAACTTTCACTCAGGAGCCAAAATCTGCCTTTAAATTCAAATGAAAAAATGATTTGATATTTAGCATTTTTATAATTATTTATATTGACTGATATGAAATATTGTATTGTGATAACATCATTTTCAATATCGCCCAGCTATAGTCTGGGGTGCCTTTGGCCTAGCGGTCTAAGCGTCTACACAGAGGCTGTAGCCCTTGTCGCAGAGGTCAGCCTTGATCATAAACTGCATGTCCTCCCCCACTCTCCACTCCCCACATTTCCTGTCTATCTTCAGCTGTCCAGTCCATTAAAGACTAAAATGCAAAAAAATATAACTTCAAAAAAACACATGGGATTATCATTAGCTGTCCCTGGTTGCAGTATCCTGTTCTCATGCACTACCTTGAGAAACCTGCAAGGTACCTTTGATAGGCATATGTCCTTAACTCTCAAATGTAAGCAAACAAGTATCCTTCTTTCACTGACGTAACCTTGTAAAAGAGATGAATCCTGTTAAAAAAGTTAAAGGAAAACTGGTCCATGCATTTTCTACCAGGCTGATCCTTATTACTTTACAAGGCTTGAGACTCTCCAGTCATTCCTAATGCTACTTTTTGCTTTGTGCAGTTACTCCCTCTACTATTTGTACAAATGTTCTCCTTTAGGTTATGTCCCAGTGGGGATTAAGACATTTGAATCTGCTGGGAATCCCTGATTTGCACAGTGATTCAAGATGTTAGAGGCTGTGGAGAATATACTGTATCAACTACATGGTTTTATAGAGAAATGGGGCCCACTCCCTCACAGAATTCAATTTACATGAAGCCAGACTGTAGTAGCCCCAACATCTCTACTAAAACATGGAGCCAAAATACTTCAACACAGAAAAACACTTCTTTTTTAATGCTGCAGGAGTGTTCGCAGTTATGTTGATGCAAATGTAATGTAGAGAAACACATGCTGAACTGATTGAATAAAAGTCATGAATTGCAATAAACACCAGTGTATTTATTACGGGGTGGGTTCTGCTGGTGATTTACGATCACTGCCCTTACAATGCATCTATTTTTGACTGTTAAGATGAGACTTTGGCAAGCCTTTCCAACCCTTCAGACGGTTGCACTCTGACTCTGCATTGTGAAATCTGGCCCAAAGCAATCATTAAAAACTACACTGCATGTAATTCTTTTAACCTAAACTCACCAGACTCATGTGTTTGCATGAACGTACATGCTTCCGGTGGTTAAGTGCGGTATGCGTGAAAGGGTGAGAATGAGTCCATATAAGTTTTTTATTTGACAACACATGTGCACATTTATGATCATGCTTTCAAGCAGCATTTGTTCTGGTATTCATGGTAAAGGTTGTGTGTGTGTGCAGGTTGGTGTGCAGCTTTGAGTGTGTCTTTCCCACTTTATCAACCCTCCGGGGCTTCAGTGATTCTGGCAGACGGCCAAGGTGTTGCAGACATTGATTTATTTGTTAGAGCTGTCTGATTCATCTCTGCTATTCGTTTAATGACCAACAGCTTTCTCAGCAATCCATCACGTTAAAGAGCAATCAGTCCGGGCATTATACGAGGAGATTCTTGATCGCCATCCATACACAAAAGGTATTTATGAGGGACAAAAATCGAGGTGATTTGAACAGTGAGTTCCTACGAGCCAAGTTTTTGTCTGCAGTGAAAGGACTGACTCCCACTCCCACCACCCTACATGCAAACAGACTGCCAGAGCCCTGCACATACACAGACCAGTGAATCTGAGCCAAATGCATAACCATTACAGGGTTTGGGGAGCAGAAACCAACGCTTATAACACGGGTTCATGCAACCACACGCATCTTGAGCTTGCTTCAGATGCCAACATTAGTTTGCTTTAGGAAAGAAACCAAACTGCAGGCAAAGGCAGAGACATGTTAGCTCTAAGACATCAAATGGGAAAGTGTTCCAGCCTCACTATTAACAGTGAACTCTATGTGGCTTTTACATCGTAATGAGGTCATGTTTTGTGTAACTTTAAAAAGCACTCAATCAAGTGTATGTACACTGCAAAAACTCAAAATCTTACAAAGTGAAGCTGTCTCATTCTTAGTCAAAATGTCTTCTCCCACTTGATTTAAGAAACATTTACTTAACAAGTAACATTTGAGCAAGATAGAGGGACTTGTTTTAAGACATCTTAAATGTCTTGTTAAGTCAAACAATCTTGAAATTTTCTCGTTTTGAGTTTTAATTTAGAAGAAACAAGGTTTATTTTACATTTCAGACATTTTACAAGCTGAGATCTTATTTGTAGAAGACGGTTAATCCTGATTTAAGACAAATCCTTTACTTGATTTAAGTAAATGCATTTTATTGGAGAATCTATCAGAAAACATCTCCATTGATTAAAGAAAGAGAAGTTGTTGTTTTTAAGGGTGGGTTTCAGTTTTCAGACGCTGTTTCTTCTAAATCAGATAAAAATATACATCCTCAAACTACATGCACACAATGAAACACCTCCTTTAGAGCAGAGCTTGCTTATCCTAAAACACAACATGACTGAATATTAGTATATCCAGCTCACTATGAGAAGACATTATATCTCAAAATGCTCAAATTAAACTTTGTAATCTTATTTCAAGTACAAGATGGTCTTAAACCTAGGGAAGTGCCGCTATAATACAACTCAAATTAAGGTGAATATATTTAAAATGAAGAAGTTTAGTGCAGAAATATTTTTTTGAGTGAAAAAATACTAATTGTTAGCATTTCTGTCTTATTCTTAGACACTAAGCTTTAAAATACTGGGAAAATATTACTTAAAATAAGTTTTCCCTGCTAATTTTAAGATCACAGTTTTCTAAATATTACGTCTTATTTTAAGAACTCTTACCAAGCAAATTTTCACTTCTTCTATTAGCAGATTTGTATGCTTATTTCAAGGTAAAAGTACCTTGAAATAATTTTTTTTTCTTGTTTTTGGAGGGGCATTTTTTTTTCCAGTGTATGAAAAATGACAGGAAAGAGTAAACTGAAAAAGTCACGAGGAAGTCCTCGGGGTGATTTACAGCCACCAAAACTGATCCTCAACTTCTGAACTTTACCCCCTCCCTCCTCTTTTCTCAATGGCTCTTTTGTCTTTCCTCTAAACGCCACTCAGTCATATAGGAATGTGTGTTTGGTGTCTGTAACAGACATCGGCAGCAGGTGCCCTAAAATGCAGAGATCGGTTGGTTTTTCAGAGGTCATGATGACACTTCTTTTAAAAACTTCCAGAGCAGTTAAAAAGAAAAGTGAAGGTGTTAAAATAAGAAGATACACTGACTCATGTGATAAGATAGGGGAGGACTGTTCCTTAACATCACATTTTGGGCTTTCAGCTGACCCCATAGTGAAATAAACAGACTTTGTACTAACTATAAATGTTGTATTTAAAGACATCATGATTCCCAACAAGTTCCCTCAATGATCTTAAGCTTTAACCTTTGATATCTGACATAACAAGCATGTGTTTAGCTGATAGTTTACAAAGAGCGCTGCTTTGATTGCTGCTTTTAAAGTCATTCCAAAATGAGTAAGGTCTGTTTTGAAGCAGTCGCAATTTTAATCAAAAAATTCTCTGTTTGACGAGCCTGCGACTTCAAAAGCATCAGATAAAAATCCTGAGTGTAACAAAGCTTCGTGCGTACAGCAGCCTGACAGCGTTAAGGACGAAGGCTCCATACATCAGTCAGCACTCTCATAAGCGGTGTTTGCAGCTGCAGCCGGAGGCGCTGAGCGAGTTGTTTAAACTTGTTGCTGTCGGGAAAAAAGGTGTTGAGAAACGAAAGGCAAAAAAATATAAATATTACACTTCCTGAAAATGGAAGTGCTTGGCAAATGATTTACTGCAAATCAACAGACTGAGAGAAGGTCATGACGGCAAATCCACGTGTCTGAGTGTGATAAAGTTTATGAGGGTATGATGGTAATAAAAAGTCACTGTTGATTTTTATCTTTGAGTTAGACCTGAGCCACTTCATGCCAGTTTTCTTGCCCAGCAATACGCACACGTAATGACAATGACCTTTCTGGAGTCCCTGAGCTCCCTTGTCTCGTAGGTTCCTCTGAGTCACGGTCTACTGCTACAGACGTGTTGGACTCCAGCTACTACAACTACTACTACCTGTCTCACCACTATCATCTCTCTCTCTTCACTCCTCTATCCCTCTTTCCAAATCCAACGCAGTCTCAGCACATGGCTGTCACATGAGTCTGGTCCTGCTGGAGGTTTCTGCCTGTTAAAGGAAGTTTGTCCTTACCACTGTAACTTGCTAAATGCTGCAAAGTGCTTCAACTCTTCCTGTCCCATTAAAGTTACTAACCATAGACCTTTCTGGAGTCCCTGAGCTCCCTTGTCTCGTAGGTTCCTCTGCTGTGGACGTGCCAGACTCCAGCTGCTACAACTGCTACTATCTGTCTCACCGCTATCATCTCTCTCTCTCTTCATCTCCCTTTATCCCTCTCTCCAACACGGTCTCAGCAGATATGTGTCGAACGTGAGTCTGGTCCTGCTGGAGGTTTCTGCCTGAAAAATTTGAGTTTCACGCCCATAATCTGGAAACATTTTCATCTACATTGAGTGCATTGCCATGGGCTTCAGTATCCTGGTTTTGGCAGATGTGTGTCTAACAGATTGTCCTTGCCACTGTAACTTGCTAAATGCTGCAAAGTGCTCTGCTCATGGTGGATTAAGATGAGATCAGACTGAGTCCTGTCTGTAAAATGGGATTGGAGCTTATCCAGTCTTGATGTTGGTTCTTTGTTAATAATAGAACATAGAGTATGGTCTAGACCTGCTCTGTTTGTCTTCAGATAACGTTTGCTGTGATTTGGCGCTATACAAATAAAGATTGATTGATTGATAATGTTTGTATTATAAGCTACGACATCTAACTTATACATTTGAATAACTAGAAAGTAAAAGATGTTGTGAGAACATCCCTCATGTGAAATCTGTGTCACAGCATGAGCATGAAAAGGCTTAGAGCAGCAGAGTTCAGCCCAAATCTTATTTGCTTGCTTACAAATCAGGCTTTAAAGTGAAGGAATCTGTTGTCGCTGTGAGACAGCAGGATTCAACAAACTCAAAAAGGCAAACAAAAGACCAGATCTGAGTCTTAGGAGGCCACGGTTTGACTAGCTATGACTTCTGGGCCCCCTTGGTTTCCTATTTGGAGTTTTAAATCACAGCAAACAAACTGGATTGTGGAAGAGAAACAACTCTCAGGTAGTGATTTGGTCCATGCATGTTTTATTGTTTAAAATCAGTCCAGGAGACAGTCTGCTTCAGTTTAGTGGCATTAATAACATTATTGGCTCATGCAGTTACCTCCTTTGTGTCCTGCTTGTGTGTGTTTGCATGAGAGTGTAAGCTCCCTCTCCTTTGTGCTGATGAATGCTCTCAGTGATACAGAAAGTAGGTTTGCTAGATACGTCATTGACACTAACTGGTTACTAATTTACTTGCAAGCTATGGAGCAAAACAATGCATTGGTATTTGTGTTTGCAGCATTGCGTGCATGCATTCATGCAGAAGTTTGGTAGTGGACACTGCCTAAAGTAAGACTGCAGAAAACCACTCCCAGCCTTGGCGTGTGGGACTGTGACCTCTCTTTGTCAGTTCTGCTCTTTTGGATCGGATCCAGTTCAAATAAAGTTTAAAGACATACAAAAGCAGGGTGGACCTGCCTTCTGATATTCCGGTCATTTCTTTCTTTCTCTTTTACTTCCTTGTGCCTTAAAACAATTGAGGGCATTTCTGTTTAGGTAAGAGAGCTGTTAAGATTACTCAGGATAAAGACTCTTTGTGTCTCTCGTGGAGTTTATTGGTTTTTGTATATGGGAGTGTTAGCCGCGTTATCTAAGCTTGTGGCATTGAAAAATTAAGCGTCACCATAAACTTTCGCTCCGGCTCCAAGGGTTACGTTTCTGGTTCTCGTCATCTGGCTCAGAACGAGGAAGAGGAAGAGAAAAAAGAAGGGGAGGATGAGCGAGGTAATGAGAGGAGAAAGAAGAGGTCAGGATTTTCCAGTTCAGCTCAGTCACCTGTGCACACATACCGACGGAAACACCCGGGGCGACCAAGCTAACGTGAGAGAGATGGAAGAGGAAGATAAATGAGCTGAGTTCAGAGGCTGGAGGTTTTTTATGGAGGACCCAAAACAAGAGAGGCGGGTCTCAAAGAAACGAAGGGTGCAGTCAGGCATGTCAATTGGTTTCCAGAGTAACCACCAAGAAGCTGCTCTCAGATGCCTCAAAGAGTTTGAAAGCTAGCCAGAAAACTGGGACAGAAATGTATCCACTACTCAAAGGGGAACAAGTCCAGTCCATAGACCTTGTAGCACATGGATTCAAGTCTCAGTGATGTCACCCATTGGTTTCTGAAGACAGATTATGAAGCCAAATGATGGTGGCGGCCATATTGGAAATGCTGACTCAAGCTAACTTTCCATCGATCTGGAGGTGGAGCTGTAACAATGTGTGTTTAATATGGAAGTTAATGGGGAATCCTTGGGTTTTGGAATCAGCCTCAAGTTGGCACTCAAGGAGCTGCAGTTTTTACACTTCTGCATTGGCTTCATTTTTCAACACCAGAGGCTGCCGCTTGGTTCATGCTAGCATTAAGAACTAAGACTTGTCGTAACACCTTGGAGACTGTCTTGTCCACATGAAAATGTAACCAATTAATGGTGATTTTGGGTGCACAAACTGGTAAAAAAGAAAGTTGTAGTTAAGTACTTCCTGCCCCTCCAATGACACAAGGATGTTAACTCTATCCATGGAAATCAAGGATCACAAAGATCACAACAATTCTCCAAATTCAAGCTAAAGAACACTTCAGTCTGTCGCCAAGAAGAGCTAGCAATCAAAGATAGTGACAAAAGTTTCCAGTGGTCAACTGATGGATCCAAACCTGCCTAACAGCTCGACCTTATTTGGAATATTTGGGTCCTACAATGAAGCTTACTACCTTCCAGATTCTGCTTTAACAGTTTGGTTACAGAGGTTTAATGGGTAAGGAGCTAATTTATGTAAAAGCCACTACATTTGACCACTTCCTGTTGTGGTGTAAGAAAAAAAAAATCCAAAATCTAAAATGAACTCTCCTTACTTTAGGATAACCGCAGAGCTAAACTTACTTTTACTTTCTCTCTTCAAACGGGAAGTGTTATCTTTGTTGTTTATGCCGAAGTGCTGCCCTTTTACAGTGTTATCGAAACCCCAGAGATGTCAACAGTCGCTTACTCATCCCACCATTTTCCTCTTCTTATCTCAAGTTTAGACTAAAGATGGGGAGTTCCTCTGAACTGGCTTAGCGTTGGTAACCTTGGTTTGACCATTTAAATCAAATGAAATTAACTCTGCTTCATATAATTTACTCCAAATCCAAGATTATATTGTTCACTTCTGGATGAAAACATTCAGAGTCTTATTTGGGGAGATTAAATCTCAGAGAATGACAGAACTGTAAGCAAAGTGAAGTTAATTAAAGACCAAAGAAAACACACTGAAGTTGATGAATGAAGCTCAGGTCAGCGGCTGTGGGGTCCTTTGGGTGCCTGTGGGTGGGCAGGTCCAGCCTGGGTGGGCAAGTGTTTTCTGTTCCAGTGTTTTTGTGTGAGGAGGCGGTGAGCGAGTATGACTCAGGAGAGGCCTTCAGGAGTGTTGTTACAGTGGCACAAATTGTGGTTGATCTATATTTCCTGGTGCCCAGGAGAATGAACAGCAGGAGGAAAAGAGGGCGGTTTGAGGGGCTGAAAAGAAAAGATCACTATTATTCTGAAGGGTTGTTACAGGTTTGAAAAAGGCTGAACAAGAAGGAGAGTCAGAGGAGCAAATGAAAACAAGTGCGTGTTCTGTTGGTGTCCTGATCAGCATGGTTCTATAAAAACAAGCTGTCCAGTTGTAGCTCCTGTTTTGGCAGATGATTGGCTGATGGTGTCACCAGCCACCACAATAAACACACTGTTGACTTCTGGGATTCCTCTCTAAACACTTTCTCTTACAAACACCACTCATCCATGTCGCTGTGTGTCCTTGAATCGTCTCGTCATGAGTTAGAAGGGGAATCTTGCTGGAAGCACATTTTTTTTAATAGAAGTTAGCCTTGACGCTAGAAAAACATCCTCCTGGGTAAACTCACCACAGTTTAAACATTAATCACACATGCCAATATCTAGATCCAAGACTTCAACAAAACTCTCTGGTGTTTGCTCTTTGTTGCTGACAAGGTCAAAGGTTATCATGTGCCGTCAGTACTACTGTGAGTCATCACAGAGCTCCAAATCCTTCAAATGTAAGCAGATTACAGGCTCCCATTGGTTACTGGGAAATGAGCTTATAACACTGAACACACGTTTCCATTACTTAACAATTTCTGAGGGATATACTTAATCAAATGTTTTCACTAAGAATAAAAACAACACATTTTACAGAAATGTTTGTTAACGATGGGGAATTTTTAAAAGGACAAACCAAAGACACATTTCCTTCAATTCTCAAATGGTTTTCCCCAATGTGTTACTAATGTATTGAATTAATTAATCTTTATTTAGTGAAACCAGATCGACAACAACAGTTGTAGCCATGCAACATAACATGGCTGCAGCTCTTTCCCATATTTGAATGTCTCAAACTCGGTTGTGCATTCGGGGTTGTGTGTCAAGAAACATCTTAAAAATCTGATGAAAGAAGTTGGACTCTGCCAGCGCTATCGTTTGCCAACTCTGAAAGGCCTAAAAAACCTGTTAGTGATTTAAACTGATGGGAGTCTTCCCAGCTATTGCTGTGTTTCAAAACATTTTCACCTCTCCAATATTCTACAGCAGAATGGCAAAGTTAATCAAGGCCTATGTTCCACTCATGAGACATTTTGATCCTCGTATGGGGGGGAAAGATTAGAGGAAAAAAGGACATGTTCCAATCCTAAGCCATACTACACCACTTTTTTGGCCACTGAGTCCAGGACTTTGGTCTTCTCTAGACCCAATTATTGCCATGAACTTCAGAGCAGATGTTCATATTCACCATTGGCTGAATACCAACAGGTCAAAGTGATCACTTAGCCTGTAGAACATCTCAACATCTGCTTGGATTAATTGGCACAAATTTCCCTCAAATATTCCTGGTCCCCACATGATGAACACCAACAACCTTGATGACCCCTGAGTTTAACTTTAGCACCCTTATGAGGTTGATAGTTGTGGTTTTGGGGAGACATCTATCTATATAACTATCTAAAAATAATAATAATAATTCATTTTATTTATAGGCGCCTTTCTGGACACCCAAGGTCACCTTATAACACAGCAATAATAAAAGCAACACTCAACAGTAAATAAATACATACATTAGAATAAAGATGCAATGCTAGAAAAATGAAAGGGGGGAGGGGAAGTCATTCCAGTCCCAAGGAGACGGATTAGAGTGAGTATGCTTGGTGGAAAAGGTGAGTTTTTAGGCAGGATTTGAAGGTGGTGGGAGAGGTGGAGAGTTCCAGAGGCGGGGGGCAGAGCGGCTGAAGGCTCTCGACCCCCATGGTGGTCAAGCGAGCAGGTGGGAGGGTGAGTTGGATTGAAGAGGAGGACCTGAGACTACGGTAGGGTGGGTATTTTTGTTTGGAAGAGGTCAATGGGGTCCTGAGGAGCTACATTGGAATACACTTTTTGTGGATATTCAGGATCCCCAGAGGATGCATCCTGAGGATTTGGCCCCTGAATTGTCTTCTGGTGTCACCCAGAGGTCAAAGGTTTCATTCATTTAGTGAAAAATCTCACAATCTTGTGATGAACCCCAATAACTTTGATGATCCATTCTGTTGATTAAAAAGCTGTAAGCCAATATAACATGAAATGTCTTAACTATTTATTTTACCTAATTTGGTCTGTCTGTTGTTTTTTTTTGTCTCATGTAAGTAATGTGAGGTTTGGGTGGGAGGGGTTTGGGGTCATGGTCATGAAAAGGCCAGTAAAATTGTTGTATTGTGTTGTATTGAAGTACTGCCATTGGTGCACACACTCCTTATATCTACTTTTTTACACTGTCAATGCTTACATGCACTATAATTACAAAATCAATAAAAAATAATTGTGAAAGAAAGAAATATCTTAACTATATGAACTTTATTAGACATTCATGGTCTCTGTTGGATAATCCTTAGACTTTTTCTTAAGCAATTCCCATGGGTCAATTTCTTATCCTATAGAACATCTCTCCAATTCAACACAATTGATTGGTACAACATTTTTGGCTTACAGTACATTCATAGTCTCCATATATTGAACATGAGTGAATGCCCATAAAATATGGTTCAAACAGGGTGCTGGTAGCCTAGAGGTCTAAGCGCCTCACATACAGAGGCTACAGTCCTCGTCGCAGAGGTTGCCGGTTCGATTCCCGGCCAGTCGACCATTTCCTGCATGTCCTCCCCCACTCTCTACTCCCCACATTTCCTGTCTCTCTTCAACTGTCCTATCAAATAAAGACAAAAAAAGGCCAAAAATATAACTTAAAAATATATATGGTTCAAACATTCCTGTTAGCACGAGCTGTAACAACTTGGGTGTGTTTTATCTTAACAGCAACTTCAGTTCTTAAAAAATGAAGCCAATGCAGAAATGCTAAACGCTGCAGTTCCTTGATTGTCCACTTGAGGCTGGCTTTTGATAACATGTTTACAACCTAGTACTTGAAAGGCTTAGGAAGACATGGACGAAATAGCACCAGGTTAAAAAACCAAACACATTGATCTCTGACGCCAACTGGATCGCGATTGACACGTTCACCCTGACGGCCCCAGTTCAAACATATCTTCTGATGAATTTCAGAGATAGACATGTCATGAGGGACAATCAAAACAGCCATGTGACTTCATTGTTATACCCTCATCTGTCACATTATGCAATCTTTTGGAAGCAGTTACCTTATGTCAGCTGAAACCCCCTGTCTTGAATTGACATGTTTTCATAGCATCCATGTAGATTTTTATCTCCTTCACAAAGAGGCCAAGACATCTACAAAGCTGTTTTCTGGAAGCCTTCTGCTTTCTTATCTTCATATCCAAACATGTCGAGTATGTTTGCATTTCTTTACTGTCCCTGGAAATTCTGGGAGTAAGACTTAGATGTGTTCAAGTGGCAACTGAGAGGAAAGTTAGGACATTGAATCTCATAGAAAAGCTGAATAACACTTCTCTGTTCAGCCAATGTTGAATTTTCCCAGACGGCTTAAGCGATGGTGTAATGGTGCTATAATCTA